>NC_067399.1:488984991-489214991 GCF_016432865.1 Antechinus flavipes
ACATGTGGAAATACGTCCAGAAGAATTGCGTGTGGTTAACTTATAATGAATGATTTGCTCTCTAAGGAAGGGGATGGGGGAAGAGAGAAGAAAATTTTGGAACATAAAGTTTTGCAAGGGTGACTGTTGAAAACTATCTTTGCTTGTGCTTGAAAATAAAACATTATTATTTTTTTTAAAAACCACTTCACCATCAACCATAACAGGAACTATATGACACCATAGGCCCTATCCTCAAGTGACTTCCTCTTTTTACTAAAATATGTAGTTAATCTTTTCACATCTTAGGGGTTAGAATCCTGGTGCCCCTGCAATCTAGTAAATCCATAACAATTTTGACCCCTCCCCTTTATACTAGAGAAGAAATCTGAATTATCATAGTATTAAAAAATAAAAAAATTGATGTTATACAATATTATATATATAGTTTTTATTTATTTCCAAGTTTCAAAACTTTTTCAATGCTGTCTAATGGCCTTCACATATTATCTGGGGCTTCCACAAAAGTCCCCCCAAATTCCCATTTAATTTCTTATGCTACTCTGCTATATATCAAAACCATGATGTGGAAAGGGTAACTGTATTATTGGTTGCTATGAAATGCTACTCTTTCAAAATTGTCTCAAGTCTAAATAAACTGCTTCAGCTTCAACAGACATCTATTAAACCGCTAGTGGTCCAGAACCCATTAAGTACTAACAGTACTTGACTCCACAGAGTTCACAGTCTAGTAGGGGAAGGTCACATACAATGACAATTCAAAATGGTACTTTATGAGTATTGTACGTAGGTGCATACCAACTTTGGTGTTCCATCAGGGGAAAGAGAAAATATGAGAACTATTTGTGGGCAGGAACAAAGGACTTAAAGTAGGGTTCCTAGAGGAGGCAGTTTCTAGAGCACTCAACAGAATTATGATCATTAATAATAATAATAGGAGGCAGGTATGTCATGATTAGGGAGTTGACGTCAAAGTTAGTAAAACTTTGTCCCATCAGTGACATTTCTGTGGAATTCTGTGGGTTAAATCACTTAACTCAGTGCTCTAGCCAATTCGCTAAGATTACTAGTTGCAGAGGAGGTGCTGACCTATATTAATAGAGGGGGTTTCCTCTCCTAGGAGTCTCTTTAAACAACAAAAACCAGAGATCTTCTCCTTATCTAATAATGATAATAGCTGCCTTTTAACAGGGCTTTAAGCACAGTTAGATGGCCCAGTGGATAGAGCACTGGACTTGGAATTAGGAAGAACTGAGTTCAGACACTTAATAACTGTATGATCCCAGGCAAGTCACTTGACCATGTTTGCCTCAGTTTCCTCCTCTGTAAAAGGAGCCAGAGAAGGAAATGGCAAACCATTTCAATCTTTTCCAAGAAAACTCCAAATGGGATCACAAAGATTCTAACAGGACTGAACTACAAGGGTTTGCAAAGCCCTTTATATTCATTATCCCATCTGATTTTCACAACATAGACGGGTATTATCCCCATTTTATTAATAATAATAACTGGCATTTATAGAGTACTTTAAGATTTGCAGAGTACTTTACAGGTATTAACTCACTTTAATCTATTATTTTCATTTTCAGAATTTTGAGAAAATTGAATTCAATGACTTTCCCAGGTTCACATTGATAATAGGTGTTTAAGGTAGAATTTGAAATCAGATTTTTCTGCCTCTACATATCTCTCCATGACAACACCTAGCTACCTCACACAAGGAAACTGAGACTTAGACAATAAATATGGAAGACAAGTTTTGAAACTAGGCATCTCTTGACTCTAAATCCAAAGTACTATCCATGATAAAGAAGGGTTTAGTTCAGACCACTGCTCAAATCTTCGCCTTGCTTCTTTCTCCCTGTGTGACTGAGCAAGTTAAATCTCAAGTTTTCTCATTTGTCAAAGTAGATGGTTGAACTAAATGGCCTCCAAGGTCCCTTTTTGCTCTAATCTATAATCCTACAGATGATTTTTATAAACATCTGGAAATGTTGGGAGTTAATTCTTGTGAAATATCTCTAAACAGTAGATGAGCTGATGTGACTCAACTTAATTGGAATGAAAAGGAGGAGTTTGTCTCCTATCTCTAGCATTATACAGAAGCTCTCCTACAGTTTGGAAATGTGTTTTCCCAATTAAAAATGCATTTTGTTATTTACCTTTTTCTTCTCCTTATTGGCTCTACACCTACTCCTTTTTCTTTTTCTTTCCTTCCCTGCCCCTTCTTTTCTCTCTTTTCTTTCATCCCTTTTTTCTATCTCCCTCTCTTATCCCTTTCTCTTTGTCTCTCTCTGTCTCTGTCATTCTCTCTTTTCTTTGTATACGTATGTGTATTCTCTTTCTGTCTCTGTCTGTCTTTCATTTTCTGTCTCTTTCTCTCCCTCTCTGTCTCTGTCTTTGTGTGTGTCTCTCTCTCTTTTCTCTGTAGGTATGTGTGTTTCTCTCTGTCTCTGTCTCTCTTTTACTTTCTATCTCTGTCTCTATTTTTGTGTCTCTCTCTTTTCTTTGTATATGTATGTGTGTTTCTCTTTCTGTCTCTCATTTTCTGCCTCTCTCTCCGTCTCTGTCTCTCTCTCTGTCTTTGTGTGTGTGTCTCTCTTTTCTCTCTCTATATATATGTGTGTGTTTCTCTGTCTCTGTCTCTCTGTGTGATACTCTCTCTCTCTCTTTTCTCTGTATGTATGTGCGTGTTTCTCTCTTTCTCTGTTTTCCTGTGTGTGTGTGTGTGTCTCTTTTTCTCTCTTTTCTCTGTATGTATGTGTGTTTCTCTCTCTCTCTCTTTCACTTTTTGTCTCTTTCTCTCTCTTTTCTCTGTGTGTGTCTCTTTACTCTCTTTTCTCTGTATGTATGTGTGTGTGTTTCTCTGTCTCTGTCTCTCCTTCACTTTTTGTCTCTGTCTCTCCTTCACTTTTTGTCTCTGTCTCTCACTTTTTTGTCTCTGTCTCTGTCTCTCCTTCACTTTTTGTCTCTCTCTCCATCTCTTTTCTCTGTCTCTCTTTCACTTTTTTGTCTCTGTCTCTGTCTCTTTCTTTCTGTGTGTCTCTTTACTCTCTTTTCTCTGTATGTATGTGTGTGTTTCTCTGTCTCTGTCCTTCACTTTTTGTCTCTCTCTCCATCTGTCTCTGTTTCTCTTTCACTTTCTGTCTCTATCTCTGTCTCTGTCTCTCTTTCACTGTCTCTCTCCATCTCTCTCTCACACACACGTGTGTGTGTGTGTCTCTCTTTTCTCTGTATGTATGTGTGTGTTTCTCTGTCTCTCCTTCACTTTTTGTCTCTCTCTCCATCTGTCTTTATCTCTCTTTCACTTTTTGTCTCTGTCTCTGTCTCTGTCTCTTTTCTCTGTGTGTGTCTCTTTACTCTCTTTTCTCTGTATGTATGTGTGTGTTTCTCTGTCTCTGTCTCTCCTTTACTTTTTGTCTCTCTCTCCATCTCTCTCTCTGTCTCTCTTTCACTTTTTGTCTCTGTCTCTGTCTCTTTTCTCTGTGTGTCTCTTTACTCTCTTTTCTCTGTATGTATGTGTGTGTGTTTCTCTGTCTCTGTCTCTCCTTCACTTTTTGTCTCTGTCTCTCCTTCACTTTTTGTCTCTGTCTCTCACTTTTTTGTCTCTGTCTCTGTCTCTCCTTCACTTTTTGTCTCTCTCTCCATCTCTTTTCTCTGTCTCTCTTTCACTTTTTTGTCTCTGTCTCTGTCTCTTTCTTTCTGTGTGTCTCTTTACTCTCTTTTCTCTCTGTATGTATGTGTGTGTTTCTCTCTGTCTCTGTCCTTCACTTTTTGTCTCTCTCTCCATCTGTCTCTGTTTCTCTTTCACTTTCTGTCTCTATCTCTGTCTCTGTCTCTCTTTCACTGTCTCTCTCCATCTCTCTCTCACACACACGTGTGTGTGTGTGTCTCTCTTTTCTCTGTATGTATGTGTGTGTTTCTCTGTCTCTCCTTCACTTTTTGTCTCTCTCTCCATCTGTCTTTATCTCTCTTTCACTTTTTGTCTCTGTCTCTGTCTCTGTCTCTTTCTCTGTGTGTGTCTCTTTTTCTCTCTTTTCTCTGTATGTATGTGTGTGTTTCTCTGTCTCTTTCTCTCTTTCACTCTCTGTCTCTGTCTCTCTCTTTCTCTGTGTGTGTCTCTTTACTCTCTTTTCTCTGTATGTATGTGTGTGTTTCTCTGTCTCTGTCTCTCCTTTACTTTTTGTCTCTCTCTCCATCTCTCTCTCTGTCTCTCTTTCACTTTTTGTCTCTGTCTCTGTCTCTGTCTCTTTCTCTGTGTGTCTCTTTACTCTCTTTTCTCTGTATGTATGTGTGTGTTTCTCTGTCTCTGTCCTTCACTTTTTGTCTCTCTCTCCATCTGTCTCTGTTTCTCTTTCACTTTCTGTCTCTATCTCTGTCTCTGTCTCTCTTTCACTGTCTCTCTCTATCTCTCTCTCACACACACGTGTGTGTGTGTGTGTGTGTCTCTCTTTTTCTCTGTATGTATGTGTGTGTTTCTCTGTCTCTCCTTCACTTTTTGTCTCTCTCTCCATCTGTCTTTATCTCTCTTTCACTTTTTGTCTCTGTCTCTGTCTCTTTCTCTGTGTGTGTCTCTTTTTCTCTCTTTTTCTCTGTATGTATGTGTGTGTTTCTCTGTCTCTTTCTCTCTTTCACTCTCTGTCTCTGTCTCTCTCTTTTCTCTGTGTGTGTCTCTTTACTCTCTTTTTCTCTGTATGTATGTGTGTGTTTCTCTGTCTCTGTCTCTCCTTTACTTTTTGTCTCTCTCTCCATCTCTCTCTCTGTCTCTCTTTCACTTTTTGTCTCTGTCTCTGTCTCTGTCTCTTTCTCTGTGTGTCTCTTTACTCTCTTTTTCTCTGTATGTATGTGTGTGTGTTTCTCTGTCTCTGTCTCTCCTTCACTTTTTGTCTCTCTCTCCATCTCTTTCTCTGTCTCTCACTTTTTTGTCTCTGTCTCTGTCTCTTTCTTTCTGTGTGTCTCTTTACTCTCTTTTCTCTGTATGTATGTGTGTGTTTCTCTGTCTCTGTCCTTCACTTTTTGTCTCTCTCTCCATCTCTGTCTCTGTTTCTCTTTCACTGTCTCTCTCTATCTCTCTCACACACACACGTGTGTGTGTGTCTCTCTTTTTCTCTATATGTATGTGTGTGTTTCTCTGTCTCTCCTTCACTTTTTGTCTCTCTCTCCATCTGTCTCTATCTCTCTTTCACTTTTTGTCTCTGTCTCTGTCTCTTTCTCTGTGTGTGTCTCTTTACTCTCTTTTTCTCTGTATGTATGTGTGTGTGTTTCTCTGTCTCTGTCTCTCCTTCACTTTTTGTCTCTCTCTCCATCTGTCTCTATCTCTCTTTCACTTTTTGTCTCTGTCTCTGTCTCTGTCTCTTTCTCTGTGTGTGTCTCTTTACTCTCTTTTCTCCGTATGTATGTGTGTGTGTTTCTCTGTCTCTGTCTCTCTGTGTGATACTCTCTCTCTCTCTTTTCTCTGTATGTATGTGTGTTTCTCTCTCTCTCTTTCACTTTTTGTCTCTTTCTCTCTCTTTCTCTGTGTGTGTCTCTTTACTCTCTTTTCTCTGTATGTATGTGTGTGTTTCTCTGTCTCTGTCTCTCCTTCACTTTTTGTCTCTGTCTCTGTCTCTTTCTCTGTGTATGTCTCTTTACTCTCTTTTCTCTGTATGTATGTATGTTTCTCTGTCTCTGTCTCTCCTTCACTTTTTGTCTCTCTCTCCATCTCTTTTCTCTGTCTCTCTTTCACTTTTTTGTCTCTGTCTCTGTCTCTCTTTCACTTTTTGTCTCTGTCTCTGTCTCTTTCTCTGTGTGTGTCTCTTTACTCTCTTTTCTCTGTATGTATGTATGTTTCTCTGTCTCTGTCTCTCCTTCACTTTTTGTCTCTCTCTCCATCTCTTTTCTCTGTCTCTCTTTCACTTTTTGTCTCTGTCTCTGTCTCTTTCTCTCTGTGTGTCTGTTTACTCTCTTTTCTCTGTATGTATGTGTGTGTTTCTCTGTCTCTGTCTCTCCTTCACTTTTTGTCTCTCTCTCCATCTCTGTCTCTGTTTCTCTCTCTCTCTCTTTCACTTTCTGTCTCTATCTCTCTTTCACTGTCTCTCTCTATCTCTCTCACACACACACGTGTGTGTGTCTCTCTTTTCTCTGTATGTATGTGTGTGTTTCTCTGTCTCTCCTTCACTTTTTGTCTCTCTCTCCATCTCTGTCTCTGTCTCTCTTTCACTTTTTGTCTCTGTCTCTGTCTCTTTCTCTCTGTGTGTCTGTTTACTCTCTTTTCTCTGTATGTATGTGTGTGTTTCTCTGTCTCTGTCTCTCCTTCACTTTTTGTCTCTCTCTCCATCTCTGTCTCTGTTTCTCTTTCACTTTCTGTCTCTATCTCTCTTTCACTGTCTCTCTCTATCTCTCTCACACACACACGTGTGTGTGTCTCTCTTTTCTCTGTATGTATGTGTGTGTTTCTCTGTCTCTCCTTCACTTTTTGTCTCTCTCTCCATCTCTGTCTCTGTCTCTCTTTCACTTTTTGTCTCTGTCTCTGTCTCTTTCTCTCTGTGTCTCTGTCTCTCTCTTTTCTCTGTAAGTATGTGTGTGTTTCTCTGTCTCTGTTTCTCTTTCACTTTCTGTCTCTATCTCTGTCTGTCTCTCTTTCACTGTCTCTCTCTCTCTATTTCTCTCACACACACGTGTGTGTGTCTCTCTCTTTTCTCTGTATGTATGTGTGTGTTTTTCTCTCTGTGTCTCTGTCTCTCACTTTCTGCCTCTGTCTCTCTGTCTCTGTGTGTCTCCCTCTTTTCTCTGTATGTGTGTGTTTCTCTGTCTCTTTCTCTCTTTCACTCTCTGTCTCTGTCTCTCTCTTTCTCTGTGTGTCTCTTTTTCTTTCTTTTCTCTGTATGTATGTGTGTGTTTCTCTGTCTCTGTCTCTTTCTCTGTGTGTCTCTTTACTCTCTTTTCTCTGTATGTATGTGTGTGTTTCTCTGTCTCTGTCTCTCCTTTACTTTTTGTCTCTCTCTCCATCTCTCTCTGTCTCTCTTTCACTTTTTGTCTCTGTCTCTGTCTCTGTCTCTTTCTCTGTGTGTCTCTTTACTCTCTTTTCTCTGTATGTATGTGTGTGTTTCTCTGTCTCTGTCTCTCCTTTACTTTTTGTCTCTCTCTCCATCTCTGTCTCTGTCTCTCTTTCACTTTTTGTCTCTGTCTCTGTCTCTGTCTCTTTCTCACTGTGTGTCTCTTTACTCTCTTTTCTCTGTAAGTATGTGTGTGTTTCTCTGTCTCTGTTTCTCTTTCACTTTCTGTCTCTATCTCTGTCTGTCTCTCTTTCACTGTCTCTCTCTCTCTATTTCTCTCACACACACGTGTGTGTGTGTCTCTCTTTTCTCTGTGTCTATCTCTCTGTGTCTCCCTCTTTTCTCTGTATGTGTGTGTTTCTCTGTCTCTTTCTCTCTTTCACTCTCTGTCTCTGTCTCTCTCTTTCTCTGTGTGTGTCTCTTTTTCTCTCTTTTCTCTGTATGTATGTGTGTGTTTCTCTGTCTCTTTCTCTCTTTCACTCTCTGTCTCTGTCTCTCTCTTTCTCTGTGTGTGTCTCTTTTTCTCTCTTTTCTCTGTATGTATGTGTGTGTTTCTCTGTCTCTTTCTCTCTTTCACTCTCTGTCTCTGTCTCTCCTTTACTTTTTCTCTCTCTCTCCTCTCTCTCTCTGTCTCTCTTTCACTTTTTGTCTCTGTCTCTGTCTCTGTCTCTTTCTCTGTGTGTCGCTTTACTCTCTTTTCTCTGTATGTATGTGTGTGTTTCTCTGTCTCTGTCTCTCCTTTACTTTTTGTCTCTCTCTCCATCTCTCTCTCTGTCTCTCTTTCACTTTTTGTCTCTGTCTCTGTCTCTGTCTCTTTTCTCTGTGTGTCTCTTTACTCTCTTTTCTCTGTAAGTATGTGTGTGTTTCTCTGTCTCTGTCTCTCCTTTACTTTTTGTCTCTCTCTCCATCTCTCTCTCTGTCTCTCTTTCACTTTTTGTCTCTGTCTCTGTCTCTGTCTCTTTTCTCTGTGTGTCTCTTTACTCTCTTTTCTCTGTATGTATGTGTGTGTTTCTCTGTCTCTGTCTCTCCTTTACTTTTTGTCTCTCTCTCCATCTCTCTCTCTGTCTCTCTTTCACTTTTTGTCTCTGTCTCTGTCTCTGTCTCTTTTCTCTGTGTGTCTCTTTACTCTCTTTTCTCTGTATGTATGTGTGTGTTTCTCTGTCTCTGTCTCTCCTTTACTTTTTGTCTCTCTCTCCATCTCTCTCTCTGTCTCTCTTTCACTTTTTGTCTCTGTCTCTGTCTCTGTCTCTTTTCTCTGTGTGTCTCTTTACTCTCTTTTCTCTGTAAGTATGTGTGTGTTTCTCTGTCTCTGTCTCTCCTTTACTTTTTGTCTCTCTCTCCATCTCTCTCTGTCTCTCTTTCACTTTTTGTCTCTGTCTCTGTCTCTGTCTCTTTTCTCTGTGTGTCTCTTTACTCTCTTTTCTCTGTATGTATGTGTGTGTTTCTCTGTCTCTGTCTCTCCTTTACTTTTTGTCTCTCTCTCCATCTCTCTCTCTGTCTCTCTTTCACTTTTTGTCTCTGTCTCTGTCTCTGTCTCTTTTCTCTGTGTGTCTCTTTACTCTCTTTTCTCTGTATGTATGTGTGTGTTTCTCTGTCTCTGTCTGTCTCTCTTTACTTTTTCTCTCTCTCCATCTCTCTCTCTGTCTCTCTTTCACTTTTTGTCTCTGTCTCTGTCTCTGTCTCTTTCTTTCTGTGTGTCTCTTTACTCTCTTTTCTCTGTATGTATGTGTGTGTTTCTCTGTCTCTTTCTCTCTTTCACTCTCTGTCTCTGTCTCTCCTTTACTTTTTGTCTCTCTCTCCATCTCTGTCTCTGTCTCTCCTTTACTTTTTGTCTCTGTCTCTGTCTCTTTTCTCTGTGTGTCTCTTTACTCTCTTTTCTCTGTAAGTATGTGTGTGTTTCTCTGTCTCTGTCTCTCCTTTACTTTTTGTCTCTCTCTCCATCTCTCTCTCTGTCTCTCTTTCACTTTTTGTCTCTGTCTCTGTCTCTGTCTCTTTTCTCTGTGTGTCTCTTTACTCTCTTTTCTCTGTATGTATGTGTGTATTTCTCTGTCTCTGTCTCTCCTTTACTTTTTGTCTCTCTCTCCATCTCTCTCTCTGTCTCTCTTTCACTTTTTGTCTCTGTCTCTGTCTCTTTTCTCTGTGTGTCTCTTTACTCTCTTTTCTCTGTATGTATGTGTGTGTTTCTCTGTCTCTGTCTCTCCTTTACTTTTTGTCTCTCTCTCCATCTCTGTCTCTGTCTCTCTTTCACTTTTTGTCTCTGTCTCTGTCTCTGTCTCTTTCTCACTGTGTGTCTCTTTACTCTCTTTTCTCTGTAAGTATGTGTGTGTTTCTCTGTCTCTGTCTCTGTTTCTCTTTCACTTTCTGTCTCTATCTCTGTCTGTCTCTCTTTCACTGTCTCTCTCTCTCTATTTCTCTCACACACACGTGTGTGTGTGTCTCTCTTTCTCTGTGTCTATCTCTCTGTGTCTCCCTCTTTTCTCTGTATGTGTGTGTTTCTCTGTCTCTTTCTCTCTTTCACTCTCTGTCTCTGTCTCTCTCTTTTCTCTGTGTGTGTCTCTTTTTCTCTCTTTCTCTGTATGTATGTGTGTGTTTCTCTGTCTCTTTCTCTCTTTCACTCTCTGTCTCTGTCTCTCTCTTTTCTCTGTGTGTGTCTCTTTTTCTCTCTTTCTCTGTATGTATGTGTGTGTTTCTCTGTCTCTTTCTCTCTTTCACTCTCTGTCTCTGTCTCTCCTTTACTTTTTGTCTCTCTCTCCATCTCTCTCTCTGTCTCTCTTTCACTTTTTGTCTCTGTCTCTGTCTCTGTCTCTTTTCTCTGTGTGTCTCTTTACTCTCTTTTCTCTGTATGTATGTGTGTGTTTCTCTGTCTCTGTCTCTCCTTTACTTTTTGTCTCTCTCTCCATCTCTCTCTCTCTGTCTCTCTTTCACTTTTTGTCTCTGTCTCTGTCTCTTTTCTCTGTGTGTCTCTTTACTCTCTTTTCTCTGTAAGTATGTGTGTGTTTCTCTGTCTCTGTCTCTCCTTTACTTTTTGTCTCTCTCTCCATCTCTCTCTCTGTCTCTCTTTCACTTTTTGTCTCTGTCTCTGTCTCTGTCTCTTTTCTCTGTGTGTCTCTTTACTCTCTTTTCTCTGTATGTATGTGTGTTTTCTCTGTCTCTGTCTCTCCTTTACTTTTTGTCTCTCTCTCCATCTCTCTCTCTGTCTCTCTTTCACTTTTTGTCTCTGTCTCTGTCTCTGTCTCTTTTCTCTGTGTGTCTCTTTACTCTCTTTTCTCTGTATGTATGTGTGTGTTTCTCTGTCTCTGTCTCTCCTTTACTTTTTGTCTCTCTCTCCATCTCTCTCTCTGTCTCTCTTTCACTTTTTGTCTCTGTCTCTGTCTCTGTCTCTTTTCTCTGTGTGTCTCTTTACTCTCTTTTCTCTGTAAGTATGTGTGTGTTTCTCTGTCTCTGTCTCTCCTTTACTTTTTGTCTCTCTCTCCATCTCTCTCTGTCTCTCTTTCACTTTTTGTCTCTGTCTCTGTCTCTGTCTCTTTTCTCTGTGTGTCTCTTTACTCTCTTTTCTCTGTATGTATGTGTGTGTTTCTCTGTCTCTGTCTCTCCTTTACTTTTTGTCTCTCTCTCCATCTCTCTCTGTCTCTCTTTCACTTTTTGTCTCTGTCTCTGTCTCTGTCTCTTTTCTCTGTGTGTCTCTTTACTCTCTTTTCTCTGTATGTATGTGTGTATTTCTCTGTCTCTGTCTCTCCTTTACTTTTTGTCTCTCTCTCCATCTCTCTCTCTGTCTCTCTTTCACTTTTTGTCTCTGTCTCTGTCTCTTTTCTCTGTGTGTCTCTTTACTCTCTTTTCTCTGTATGTATGTGTGTGTTTCTCTGTCTCTGTCTCTCCTTTACTTTTTGTCTCTCTCTCTCCATCTCTGTCTCTGTCTCTCTTTCACTTTTTGTCTCTGTCTCTGTCTCTTTCTCACTGTGTGTCTCTTTACTCTCTTTTCTCTGTATGTATGTGTGTGTTTCTCTGTCTCTGTCTCTCCTTTACTTTTTGTCTCTCTCTCCATCTCTGTCTCTGTCTCTCTTTCACTTTTTGTCTCTGTCTCTGTCTTTGTCTCTTTCTCACTGTGTGTCTCTTTACTCTCTTTTCTCTGTAAGTATGTGTGTGTTTCTCTGTCTCTGTTTCTCTTTCACTTTCTGTCTCTATCTCTGTCTGTCTCTCTTTCACTGTCTCTCTCTCTCTATTTCTCTCACACACACGTGTGTGTGTGTCTCTCTTTTCTCTGTATGTATGTGTGTGTTTTTCTCTCTGTGTCTCTGTCTCTCACTTTCTGCCTCTGTCTCTCTGTGTCTCCCTCTTTTCTCTGTATGTGTGTGTTTCTCTGTCTCTTTCTCTCTTTCACTCTCTGTCTCTGTCTCTCTCTTTCTCTGTGTGTGTCTCTTTTTCTCTCTTTTCTCTGTATGTATGTGTGTGTTTCTCTGTCTCTTTCTCTCTTTCACTCTCTGTCTCTGTCTCTCCTTTACTTTTTGTCTCTCTCTCCATCTCTCTCTCTGTCTCTCTTTCACTTTTTGTCTCTGTCTCTGTCTCTGTCTCTTTCTCTGTGTGTCTCTTTACTCTCTTTTCTCTGTATGTATGTGTGTGTTTCTCTGTCTCTTTCTCTCTTTCACTCTCTGTCTCTGTCTCTCCTTTACTTTTTGTCTCTCTCTCCATCTCTGTCTCTGTCTCTCCTTTACTTTTTGTCTCTGTCTCTGTCTCTTTCTCTGTGTGTCTCTTTACTCTCTTTTCTCTGTAAGTATGTGTGTGTTTCTCTGTCTCTGTCTCTCCTTTACTTTTTGTCTCTCTCTCCATCTCTCTCTCTGTCTCTCTTTCACTTTTTGTCTCTGTCTCTGTCTCTGTCTCTTTCTCTGTGTGTCTCTTTACTCTCTTTTCTCTGTATGTATGTGTGTATTTCTCTGTCTCTGTCTCTCCTTTACTTTTTGTCTCTCTCTCCATCTCTCTCTCTGTCTCTCTTTCACTTTTTGTCTCTGTCTCTGTCTCTTTCTCTGTGTGTCTCTTTACTCTCTTTTCTCTGTAAGTATGTGTGTGCTTCTCTGTCTCTGTCTCTCCTTTACTTTTTGTCTCTCTCTCCATCTCTCTCTCTGTCTCTCTTTCACTTTTTGTCTCTGTCTCTGTCTCTTTCTCTGTGTGTCTCTTTACTCTCTTTTCTCTGTATGTATGTGTGTGTTTCTCTGTCTCTGTCTCTCCTTTACTTTTTGTCTCTCTCTCCATCTCTCTCTCTGTCTCTCTTTCACTTTTTGTCTCTGTCTCTGTCTCTGTCTCTTTCTCTGTGTGTCTCTTTACTCTCTTTTCTCTGTATGTATGTGTGTGTTTCTCTGTCTCTGTCTCTCCTTTACTTTTTGTCTCTCTCTCCATCTCTCTCTCTGTCTCTCTTTCACTTTTTGTCTCTGTCTCTGTCTCTGTCTCTTTCTCTGTGTGTCTCTTTACTCTCTTTTCTCTGTATGTATGTGTGTATTTCTCTGTCTCTGTCTCTCCTTTACTTTTTGTCTCTCTCTCCATCTCTCTCTCTGTCTCTCTTTCACTTTTTGTCTCTGTCTCTGTCTCTGTCTCTTTCTCTGTGTGTCTCTTTACTCTCTTTTCTCTGTATGTATGTGTGTGTTTCTCTGTCTCTGTCTCTCCTTTACTTTTTGTCTCTCTCTCCATCTCTGTCTCTGTCTCTCTTCACTTTTTGTCTCTGTCTCTGTCTCTGTCTCTTTCTCACTGTGTGTCTCTTTACTCTCTTTTCTCTGTAAGTATGTGTGTGTTTCTCTGTCTCTGTTTCTCTTTCACTTTCTGTCTCTATCTCTGTCTGTCTCTCTTTCACTGTCTCTCTCTCTCTATTTCTCTCACACACACGTGTGTGTGTGTCTCTCTTTTCTCTGTATGTATGTGTGTATTTTTCTCTCTGTGTCTCTGTCTCTCACTTTCTGCCTCTGTCTCTCTGTCTCTGTGTGTCTCCCTCTTTTCTCTGTATGTGTGTGTTTCTCTGTCTCTTTCTCTCTTTCACTCTCTGTCTCTCTCTCTTTCTCTGTATGTGTCTCTTTACTCTCTTTTCTCTGTAAGTATGTGTGTGTTTCTCTGTCTCTGTTTCTCTTTCACTTTCTGTCTCTATCTCTGTCTGTCTCTCTTTCACTGTCTCTCTCTCTCTATTTCTCTCACACACACGTGTGTGTGTGTCTCTCTTTTCTCTGTATGTATGTGTGTATTTTTCTCTCTGTGTCTCTGTCTCTCACTTTCTGCCTCTGTCTCTCTGTCTCTGTGTGTCTCCCTCTTTTCTCTGTATGTGTGTGTTTCTCTGTCTCTTTCTCTCTTTCACTCTCTGTCTCTGTCTCTCTCTTTCTCTGTATGTGTCTCTTTACTCTCTTTTCTCTGTAAGTATGTGTGTGTTTCTCTGTCTCTGTTTCTCTTTCACTTTCTGTCTCTATCTCTGTCTGTCTCTCTTTCACTGTCTCTCTCTCTCTATTTCTCTCACACACACGTGTGTGTGTGTCTCTCTTTTCTCTGTATGTATGTGTGTATTTTTCTCTCTGTGTCTCTGTCTCTCACTTTCTGCCTCTGTCTCTGTCTCTGTGTGTCTCCCTCTTTTCTCTGTATGTGTGTGTTTCTCTGTCTCTTTCTCTCTTTCACTCTCTGTCTCTGTCTCTCTCTTTCTCTGTGTGTTTCTTTTTCTCTCTTTTCTCTGTATGTATGTGTGTGTTTCTCTCTGTGTGTCTCTGTCTCTCACTTTCTGTCTCTCTGTCTCTGTGTCTCAAACAGAGCAGTCCAGTTGACAATGAGTGAGCTGGAGCCTAGTAAAAGATAGGAAATCAATATGTAGATTGATATCTGTTTTTCACCTTTGTATTTCAAAGTCACTTTGGCCAATTGTCAAAATGTCAAGTGTGTTTTGTGTCCAATTCGCCCCACCCCCTTTCTGGCCTTCTTCTCCGCCTGCTCCAGCAGTGAAGCATTTCATGGGGTGTGCATTGTTTTTCTTGGATCTGTTACTGAGGAGTGAGAAATCAGTCAGTTTCATTAGCTCTTTGAAAAACGAGGTCGGGTCATGTTGGTGAGATGACTGGGTCAGAAGGAATCATTTATCATTTTCGATGAGGCATAATGAACTCCTCGAAGCTGGACTCCAATTTAATTGTCTTCCACTTAATTGAGGAGAGGGAAGCTGTTCCAAGGTAAACTTAGTTGAAGGTGTTTTTTTTTTTTCCTTTTCCTTTTCTTCCTTTTTTTTTTTTTTTTTTTTTTTTTTTTTTTTGACCCAGACAGCTCCTAATTGTGTCCTTTAGGTGATAGGGAAAAAGTGCGACCAGCCTGTCATCTAACAGACTTACATAGATTCTTTATGATAGAGATGACCAATTGGCTATTGGTAAATGGAAACTTGCTGGATTTGGAATGAGAGGTCCTAAATTCGAATGCTAACTAACTACTTATGATTAGATGACTTTGAGCAAATCATTTTTCTTCTCTGGGGTTCAATTTCCTCATCCATAAAATTAAAGGGTTTAGCTAGATCAGGACTGCATAAACTTTTTCTATTCGTGACATCTTTTCAGCAAAAAAATTTTATATGACCCTCAGGTACATAGATATACAAATCAAACATTTACTGATAATAAATCATAATTTCATGACCCCGACATTTAGTTATGTGGCCCCATATGAGAATGCCACCCACAGTTTTAAGAAGCTTTGGGCCTGATGACTTCTAAGGTCCCTTCTAAATTGATGATCCTATGAAATTATCCAGTCAATAAATCTGTTTCCAGGCAGGATCTTTTCAAAACATCCAGATAGGAGTTTTGATCCTTTTTTAAAAAGAATTTTACAACTTTTCTTTAAGCTGCCTTTTTTTCTATTAAGAATTCCCTCCTAATAACTAATCTGTTCTTTTTACTTTATTTACTTGTCTTAATGTTAGCATATAATCATTATAAGAAATCATAATAGATTAAAATTTATATTGTGCTTTAAGATCTATAAAAAACTTTACCCATTTTAACTCCTTTGCTCTTTACAACTGTTAGATAAGTAGTAGAAGTATTGTAGAGATTTTAGTATCATCTACTTGAATGAGGAAAGGAGGGGAAAATGTTTGGTGGATAAGGATAGGGGCTGGACCTATAACTTCACTGATGTAATAAATAACCGTTAGGAGTGGATTAAGCGCTGGGGATAGAAATGCAAATAAAAACAGAAACAGTCCCTACCTTTATGTTCTAATAGGAGAAAACAAACAAAAAGAAAATGAAAGGGAAAGAAGGAGGTACCTTAATAAGGGATGAGATGAAGTCCAAAAGCAGGATAATTGGTGGGTAGTGAGAGAGGACTATGCAGAGTCCTCTCCTTAAAAGGAGGCCCTAAAGTTCATAGTTCTGCCTTCCAATCAAAGGGTCCAAACACAGAAGTAGAGAGGATTGATAAGATGTGAATATCAATGCAGATTCAATCTTGGAGGATAACAAGATTTTCCAGTGATGAATTTCCTAGGGAAGAAAGACATGATGGAGAGGTCCAAAGAAGACCAAAAGCAGTGGAATTGGTGAGAAATAAGGATTTGTAGAATAAGAAAACTCCCCTTTCCCAATACAAGTCAACACCTTCTCAACAACTTCCAGTCTTAGAAAGATTTCCAGAGCACTGAGAAGTTAGTTGACTTGTCCAAAGTCACACAACCATTATGTCGGAGGCAGGTACATGAATTCAAATATTCTTGTCTCTGATGTTAACTTTTTATCCACAACATCACACTGCCTTTTTTTGTACTCTAAGTTCATAAATTTAGAGTTTGAAAGTAAATTAAAGGCCATCCAGTCCAACCTTCTCATGTTCCAGATGAAAAAACGGAAGCCCAGAGAAATGAAATGATGTCCCCAGAGTGCTACAAGATTGTAAGTGGTATAGCTATCACATGTACGGAGGTATTCAGCTCCAAATTGAATCCTTCTGTGTTATCATGGCTGTATGGTGGAAACTGCCTGGAGTGAGAGAGAAGGGGAGGAAATATGTGTTAGAAAAGACCTTCGAGATCAGTGAGTCCAAACCCTTCTTTTAAATCAAGGAAGTGTCCCTACTCCAGACCCCACTATAGCAAGAGACAGAATTGGAATTTAAATCCAGATTCTCTCATTCAAAATGTTTTGTTCTGTCCTTAACACCATGCTATTTGAGGATGCTTTTCTTGAGCATAGCTCAATAATCTTAGTGAAGTTTTGAGTTTTAATACCTTAAGCTTGACAACCCTAATGATGACATCCTGAGTAACTAGGTGCAGCTAGTAGATAGGGAGTGGAGTATTGCTCTGGAGCTGGCAGGGAAGGGAACTAATGGAAATGAGTTTTATCTCCTATTCCCACCCTCTATGGAGATAGTGGGCAGCATTTGGTATGTCTGGTCAGAAATGCAAGTTATACTAAATTACTTCCCATAGAACAGTAATGAATTGAACCAGCTACACCCAGCAAAAGAACTCTGGGAGATGACTATGAACCACTACATAGAATTCCCAATCTCTCTATTTTTGTCTGTCTGCACTTTTGATTTCCTTCACAGGCTAACTGTACACTGTTTCAAAGTCTGATTCTTTTTATACAGCAAAATAACTGTTAGGACATGTATACTTATATTGTATTTAATTTATACTTTAACATATTTAACATGTGTTGGTCAACCTGCCATCTGGGGGAGGCGATGGGGGGAAGGAAGGGAAAAATTGGAACAAAAGGTCTTGCAATTGTCAATGCTGAAAAATTACCCATGCATATATTTTGTAAATAAAAATCTATAATAAAAAAAGAAATCCAAGTTATATCACCCAGAGGTAAAATTTCCCCTATAAATCTGTCCATGGCTCATGCCATCTTTGCTAAATCCCTCTTGGGGACAGTACACCTCATGGTGTCTTTTCTCTCAACTTTCCTCCAAGATATGTATCTCTCTTCTCATCCCCTCACTATGCTTCCTGGTGTCTCTCCTTTCATTCCCCCATATCTCATGGTGTCTTTCTCCATCTTACAGCTAGCTAACTTTTTTGTTTATTTGTTTTACTTTATTATTGTTTTTTTCTGGTTATACATGATTAATTTTTTTAATACACATTTCTTTATGAAACATGTTGGGAGAGAAAAATCAGAACAAAAAGAAAAAACCACAAGAAGAAAATAAAGCAGAAGAAAAAGGGTGGTTTACATTCAGCCTCCATAGTTCTCTCTCTGGATGCTAACTAATTCTTTTAGGATTACTAAACTCCTCTATAGAATTAGCCTGTCAGTTAAGGGTATATTCCAAACTCATGGGGTATCCTCTTTCTCCTAGGTAATTGTAAGTTCCACTGGGGAACTTATATTTTCCATCACTAATTGTTAAAACCTCTTTCTTTGCTAATTATATGCTCTCCCAATTCTATTTCATATTTACTATTCCTGGTGTCTATTGGATCTCTTCATTTTGTCTGTACCCTCTTCTTCTAAATAAATACCTTTTTGCTAACGAGAACAGTCATGAATTCTTCATATGACCAAACCCCAATATTTGGAGCCTATATTCTCATCATTTAGAATCAGAAATTGCTCTCTTAAATCACATCCCTAATACTTTTGGGACATCTTATATAGATTAAATTCCTGCTTTATGCAGACCATTGAGCTCAGGATTATAAAGGACATTAACAAAATCAACATTATTATCATCATAGATAGCATTGATTTTATACTCTAAGATTTATAAAACATTAATATATGTGTAATGTACATTATATTATTATGTATTACAGGTATGTATATATCACATGTATTCATAAATATTATGCATTATAAAATATATAATTACAATCTTATTTCATATTTACAATGACCCTGGGAATTAAGTGCTGTTACTCTAATACCCATATTTATACACGAGGAAACAATTTAAATGACTTGCCCATAGTCAGACATGTACTCAGTGTCTTAAGTAGGATTCAGCCTCAGGTCTCCATAATTCTAAATTCACCACTTTTTTCACCTGCCACGGATAGTCACACTCCTTGGTCTCAGGGAATCTTTTGTTTAATCAGGGAGCTAAGAGATACCAGTGAAAAGACTACAAAGGGATTTAAGATAAGTGCCAACTTCATACAATCAAGGAAAGTTACAGGAGTTCAAAGGAGATTGGGGACACTCAAGTTAAATTTAATGGTGAAGATGGGAATTTGAGCTAGGTCTTAAGGAATGAGTAATGTTTAGATAGAGATGTAGAAAGAGAGCATTACAGAGAACAGAAATCACAGGAGTAAAAATAAAGGGAGAAAATGTGGGATAATAATGAGAGCTGCCTTCAAGAAGCAGAGGGCTTTGATTCTGATCAGGGGGTGATATGGCTGGAAAGGCAGTATGGGTGTGATTGTGAAGGCCAAATGTCACTGAAAGTAGTCACTGAAAAGTTCTTGAGCCAGAGAAGACATGATCAGAGCTGAGAGTTAGAAAGATTACTGAGGATGGAGAGGGGAAGAGTAGAAAGAATGAAGGCAGGAGATCAGTTAAAAGACTCCTGATATAGTATGGACTCAGCCTGAGCCAACCTATGGGAATTCCCCTTGTTGGTGAAGGAGGCTTTTAGGATGCCCAAACCCATCTTGGGAATTTCACTTGACAATGAACTCATTAGGGAAATGTTCTGTCAATAGTCACATCAATAAGTAAATGTGTAATTAACTTGGATTTCCCACTGAGAGGTGTGGAGAGAGTGGAGAATATAAAAGCCTTTGATATCACACTTAAATTTTTTTTTTTTTTTTTTGCAAGATGAGTTCTCTACCAGGGGCTGCCATGCTAACAGAATTGCTAAATGAGGCTTAATTTGACAACCCCAACAATCCATTGTTAACTCCACATGCCATCATTCTCATTTGCATGGAGCCAATGCAATCATTTTCCTATTTGCCCTCCTTCCTTTTCCTTCCTGTCCTCTCGGACTCCTGGCTTCCTTCCTTTGAGTTCATTTCTTCTTCAACCTCACAAATACTAGTGCCCTGCTATCAGGACACAGCAGTTAAATAATGTGAAATTTCACTGATGCCGGCGAAATAAAAGTGAGTTTTACAAAACCAAGTTCCTTCCCTGAACATAATAACAGTAAATTTCTAGGGTCCTGTAGTGTAATATCCATTAGATTTATTATGTTGCAATTCCCAGTCCCACTAGTTCTGCCTGAGGGTGAGTATATTACATTTCATCATAGTTTCATTTTCTCCTACAGATGAGAAATGGGAATGCGATTGCAGTTATGTAGCATGCATGTGTTAAATCTGATCTCTAATAAAATCAAACACATCACAACTCAAAGCACTTTAGCGCAGTGTCGGCAAAATGAAACACCATCTGTCATCGTGTAGAGATTGCCTTATTATAACATAGAATCAAACTGCTCAGTGTGAACACTGTTACTTAATAAATGGGTAAATGGAAACTGATAATTATGATCTTATTTATTTTAAATGATTAGTTAAAACCACCAAAAGAGCAGCATAATTTGTCAATTAGACACTCTGGACCCTGCAACAACACAGAAAGCAAACACCCCTCAGTCAAAGTGGTAAATAGACTTGCAGAGAAAACAAGGGGGAGGAATGTGAGAGAGACACTTCCAAGACCTGTCAGAGCCAGGATGGAAGCAGGAGCTAAAGACTTAAGAAACTGTTGTCAGGACTGATTAGGTGACTGGGGCTTCTACACTCTAATTACGTGGTATTTTACTTTTTCTCCAACCTCCGTTTCCCCTATTCCTCTCTCCCTAAAATTCCACCGCCAGCTCAGATATAGTAACAAATTGAGCTCAACAATAAGATGCCGTGGTGTTGCCTGTCTGTAGTTTCTACGTGCCATAGTGAAAGGTGAGATGTTATTTCCAACGCCACTCTCATATTGAGACGGAAGGTGGAGGGTATCTAAACTAGATGGTTTTATCTGAATCCAACTGAAAGGTTTTTTACTAAGTTCAATTATCCCTGGAAGCAACCATTAATAGACTGATAAGAAAGGGGGAAAACATGTCACTGGGGAGAGATTGGGGGCTCAAATTCTCACCCCAAATTCTCCTTTTTGTCTTGGAGCTGCTCATCTCTGCACAAAAGAAAATGGAAACCTTTAAATGACTCCCTGTGATCAGAGATGCAGACTACTTTCTCCTTCTAATGCTTTTACCTATAATCTTGATTCTTGTTCTGATGGAGCCTAAACCATTCCGGTGATATTGTATAATGTGCAGAGAGTCTCTGAGTCCAATAAGATGTCAATAGAAATTCCTCTTGTCCCTCCACTGATGTCATTTGATGTTGAGAGAAGCCTGTGTAATACCAAGGGATTGAAAATATTGACTCTCTCTGGGAATGCTATTCATGCTCTAAAGTAGCCTTGCAGATACTTGCAACTTCAAAAAAAATCCTCCCTACTCACAAGAAATGTCTCTATCAACCTACAGGCTTTCTCCATGCTTTCCTATCCTTTGGCAGGTACTGGAGATGGTATATCTGATGGCAAATTAAGAGACTCAATCCTGAGAATTTCAATACAAAGAACTCATTTACATGCCTTCCCTATGACTATGAAACTGGGATAGGTCCATGATCTCATCTTAGTAAGTTTTCTTTACGCAGATTACCATCTATCCATGTCTTCTCTTTGAAATCACTGACAATTAAACAGATCTTCAAAGTCATCAAAGGCCTTTACCTAGATCATTTCTTTTGAGCCTCACAACAACATTGTCATAGTCTAATTATCACCATTTTATAGATAAGAATATAGAGGGATAGAAATTAAGTACACAGTTAGTGTCAGAGATGATATTTGAAACCAAACTTTCCGGGATCCAAATTAAATATACCATCACACTACTTTTCCACTTCTTTTCACAGATTGTCCATAGAAAAGTATCTTTTGTCTAATTGATCCTATCCACTGGTGAGATTTCTACTTACAGATATGTGGTGATTTTCTTCTTTTAAAATAATATAATGGTTTTCTCTGTTTCTTGGGGAGGTTTTCTGGAGGCAGCCTTAGTTTCAGTTGAAAGTAATAATCACCCAAATGCAGCCAGCTGATAAAAGTTCAAACATTTATTTTCTCCTTTCAAAATAGCTCGGTTAGTTTTTCTTAGAGGCGCATCTCTCTGCTTGGTTCCAAGAGCTCCCTCCAAATGTCTCCAAATCCAAAGATTTGTCCTTCAGCCTCCAGCCAGCCAAGTGGAAAATGGAATGGATCTCTCTTGCCTCCGAGAGAAGGTTTCTGGCTCTCAATCTCCCAGAGTGCTCTGCGTCTGTCCCAGCGTGCTCCTCTCCAATCTAATTCAGCTGAACTCTCTTAACTGGGCCTCTGCTTTCTTCTTATATATCAGAGAATGAGATTATGGGTTTTCTCCCATAGTGCTCTCTGACCCTAAGAGCTTCAAGGGAGGTATAAATTCGGATATCTCATACTAAACCCTGAAATCTCCCAAAAGTGTGAACTCCAATGACTAAAGGTGTGAACACAAGCATTATATCAATTAGTTCTACTTAGTACCTTGTTTCAGGTTCTGGCCCAAAACATCTTCTTGTAAGATTAGATCAAGGATACTGAACCATGCTAAAATTAGATAATTATTGTCTCTATCAACTCTAATGACTTAACAATTTGTAAAGATTCCAACAGAGATATTCAATGTGGTAAAGTAGGGAAGGAAAGGGAAAAGAAGTTTATTAATTGCCTTGCATATACCAGACAACATAATAAGCACTTTACAAGTATCTCATTCAGAATCGTATTTTAATAATCCATGGGTGGAGGTAGATGGTATAGTGGATAGAGTGCTGAGCCTGGAGTCAGGAAGACTCCACTTCCTGAATTCAAATCTGGTTTCAAACACTCACTTGCTCTATGACCCCTGACCAAGTCATTTAATCCTGTTCGCCTCAGTTTCCTCATCTGTAAAATAAACTGGAAAAGGAAATGACAAACTGCTTCAGTATCTTTGCCAAGAAAATTCCAAATAGGATCATTAAGAGTCAGAAATAACTAAAAAACAATGTGACACATGGACTATTAATCTTTATTTCTTTTTCTCATTATATGTGAAATCTTTTGCAATACTTTTTTGTTATCAAAATATTATTGATAATTAATATAATGTAGCCTATTTATACCCACAAAGCATCTCTCATTACACTTGAAATTAATGAATATCTTGACTCCTCAAATATTATGATGTTTGATGTTGTTCAGCTATATAGCATCACCAGGAGAATCTTACTGTTATTCTAAATATGAGTTTTTGTGATAGGGGATAGTTTGGGAAAATTGAGAGTACTCTGCAATTTCCAAAATCCATTTCAGGATGATCTTTTCCTCTTATTCAATCCTGAGTCAAAATCATCCATCTGTAATGTCTTCCAGAGAGAGAGAGGGAAAGAGGGTAAGACAGAAACAGAGAAAGAGAGATGGAGATGTTAATAGAGATCTAAATGATATAGATATGAATATTAACAAGATATATATATGAGAGGACACACACACCCCCAAAAAACAGAGAGATGCTAATTGATGGATTAACTCAATGAATTACTCATCCAACTTCTTACTCTATCATCTCAAAGTCTCCATTTTTGAGTTCTAACCTACATTTCCAATCTTATCTCACCTTACTTACTCCCCTTCAGCTTTTCTTTATACCAATCAAGCCAGATGACACTGTTTCCCAATTTTGTCTTATACTGTCTCCCCTTTTATGCATATCCAATCAACAACCCTCATTTCTAGAATGTGCTACTTCTTTGTGTGGAAATCTTCTACTTCCCTCAAGGACTAAGTGATATTTCTATGAATCCTTCCTAATCCTATCTAATAGAGATAATCAATTTCTCTAAGTCAGGGGCTGTGTAATTTTATATCTTTATTTCCCTATCACCTATCACCAGGCCTTTCTTAGGGAAGGCTTATAGAATGTATATACACATATGTATATGTAATATATATGTATTATGTATGTGTGTATTTTACATGTGTGTTATTATAAACAAAAGGCTCTGGTAAATTTTATTTCATTTAGTTCTCATAAAAACACTGACTTTCCATGGATTTCCAGAATAATGGAGAAAGTTTACAATTATTAACTGCCTGATTTCCTCTGGTCCCTTCTAATTTCTTTTCTACATATACATTTCCTAAGGAACTGATCATGTTTCAGTGAATATCATCCTCAGGCTTTATACTTGAGAAACCTCTATGAATATGGAGAAAAATTCTGAAGACTCTAATGAAAACAAGAAAAGGTAAGGGTTTTTTGTTTTTTTCTGTCTTAAGATTATGTTCATACAATACTAAAATAATTAATAAGCTTGCTCAATTCAATCAAACCACTAAATAGCTGGGTCAGGAAAAGGAGAAAATTAGTCAAATTTGATCTTGTAGGCCATTAGGGTAATAAGGTTTTTGACCTAAAGACCAAAATTTTACTGAAAAGAAATTAGATGTCAGATTTCCATTTTTTAAAAGCTTTTTTATAAGACTCTAAAGAACAAGGGACATGTCAATTTTTTTCTTTCTTTGTACATCCAGAAAATAGCATGGCATCTTGTTTGTGGTTAAATGCTTAATAAATTGTTACAAGAGTGAAATTGAAAAGGAAGGAAACCAGAACTCATATGGTCATTTCTTCTTCATTTTAGTGTAAAATATAGAGAGTTGACAACCATTTGTAGGTATCTCTTGAGAGTGTCAGTGTTAGCCTATTAGGGCTTTAACCCAGGGTGCTAAAAATCAAAGGGAGCCAAGCACCCTTCCTTAGAATGCTCCTTCCCAGCTCTACTTACAATGATCATAATTCAAGACCTTATCTTCTCTCAATTCCTGCATGCCTCGATGGGTCTCTTCAGAAGAATAACTGACTGCCCAGGAACTCCTATTGTCCTCTGCTGCACCTCTCCCCTTCTCCCGAGGTGAAAGAATTGCTAGTAAAAGCTCTACTCTCATCAGAACAAAGAGTTCATAAATCGTATTAATCCTATTCGTTAGAAAAATATTTCTTATAATGCCAAATGAACAAGACAATGATCACCTATTTCTTTGTAAAGACATCATGGCCAGAAGCCTACTGTGTCCTTGACTCCATTTCTGCTACAATGTGCTTTGGCAAAAGGCCATTGGCAAGAAAACTATGGTTCCCACCCAACCTTTGGGCTATGGACTCCTTAGAGGGAAATGGCAATTATTATAAGGGATCCATTTCTAAATATCTCAGTACAAATAAGTAATAAACAAACATATCTTCTATAGACCGAATGTGTCTCCAATTACTCTATTACTAATTTTAAATGTATGAAGTACAAATTCATTTAAAAGAATTACTGAACTCATGATAACTTTCCATCATCATCTATTTTTTTCAGATATTAATAGTAGAGCTAATATCACACAAATATCTAAGAAACTTTGGGAAGAAAAATTGTCTTAATGACTTAGAAAGTTGGGATTCATTGGTAGAGAGAGCAAAAAAAAAAAATTGAATTTGAAGTCAGAAAAAACTGAGCTTAAATTTAGCTTTAAACTTTAGCACACAGTTGCTGAGTGACAATTCACTTTACTAAATATGCATTTCCTCATCTGTAAAATGAGAAGAGTGGACCTAGTTGATTTCTAAGATCTCTTCCACTATGACATTCTATGATTCCATTATTAATAATAAAAATTGTTATTATGAAATAAATAACTATTTTCATTTTCATTGTATTTTAAAGTTTGCAAACCAATTTTTCATGACATCCTGTAGTATTCCCATTTTACAGATAAGGGAAGTAAGATTCTTAAGGGAATTGCTCAAAGTCACACAGATGGTATTAAATTATAAATTTCTTGAAATCTGGGACTCTTAGGGATCCCCTTTTAAGAGTTCTCAAAATCAAAATTATTTTCACAATATCCTAAGATGTTATTTTCCTATTAAAATATTTCTCCCCTTTTCAATTACATCTCTATCTGAGGCCAGATTTTCTTTATATACTTCAACTAAAACAACATATCAAAACAGATTGAATGCAGAAGCAAATATGAAAAACCAGCTGCATTCTATTAAATTAGAAATTAAAGAGACTTGCAAAAATACATAAAACAATGCTACTCTTTCCCTATTTGAGACTGTTGAAAATATAGGTTTTTAAAAATTAAAATATGCAATTTATATTAAATGTAATGGGGTTTATTATTATTATTTTAAGTGAATATATACTTAAATATATCAGATTTAATTTCTAATTTGGTAAATGCCAAAATATAGATGCAAAAACTCTTTGGGGTCCTTAGTAACCTTTAAAAGTGTAAAGGAGTCCTGAGACCAAAAAGTTTGAAAACAGCTGTTCTCTTGTTTAACCAGGAACTTGCACATAGTAGGCCTCAATAAAAGAGAATTGAATTGAATTTCATTACTGCTGTGGCAATTCACAACCCCTCTCAGATTCAAATTTTTTTTTAATCATTCAAATAGGAATAACAGTATCTATTCAAATAGGAATACTACTATTGCTAATAAAAATAGTAATAATTCCTAGAGGGTTAGTGTTTCAAATATGATAGTGGACATAAAACTACTTTGAAAAAATCCCTTTCACATGGTGTATTATCTTTAGGAATTGCTCTGGATTACACTAAGAATTAAAGCTCTCTTTCTCTCTCTTTCTGTCTCTCTATCTGTCTCTGTCTCTGGGTCTGGGTCTCTCTGTGTCTCTGTCTGTATCTCTCTGCCTCTGTCTCTATCTCTGTCTCTCTATCCCTGTGTCTGTCTCTGTGTCTTTCTGTCCCTGTGTCTATCTCTCTGTCTATCTCTGTGTCTCTCTGTCTCTCTGTGTCTCTGTATCTCTCTGTGTCTCTGTGTCTCTGTCTGTCTCTGTCTTTCTCTCTCTCTCTCTCTCTCTCTCTCTCTCTCTCTGTCTCTCTCTCTCTGTCTCTCTCTCTCCTGCCTAGGCTGGTTTAATTTAGACCCTGAACATTAGTTTAACAAAGTGCTTTTATGTTTATTATATTGGATTAGCAAATTATAAGATATCATATGAGGCTTGTGAGAATACCCAGACAAATAGCCTGCACGCAGGGAACACTCAGATACTCACCATATGTGCTTCATTTATTAAAGCTTTATACTGCGAGCTCTGGGAGGACCAGCCTCTTTACCGAGGGGCCCCTGAGGATTGGTTGCTAGGAAGTTACAAAAGCTAGTGTTTTTAATGAGATTTAAAGTATCATAAATTATATATTATTTTCTGCACTTAGGCCGTTCACTGCTCTTCGGTTTATTTTGTATTTCATTTTGCATTTGTGACACATAATCCCTTTACATACAAAACATCAAGCACACAGAATTCCCTCAGAAATTGAAGGAAAATTACATTTCAAAATTATTTTTTTTCTCCCTTAAAAAAAAAAGTTCATACTGCTTCTTTTCCACCCCACCCCCTTCAGCGTGTCCAAGGCAGGCAATCATGAAGAATTTATTTTCACTGGGTTAAAAAAAAATTTAATCCCAGCCTTTACCAATAATAATTACTCAAGTGAATATTGTAAGTCTAGTCTAGTGTTGCTGCTAATAAGAATTCTCATAATTCCATTTTCAGATGAGCTGGTTAATGTGGCTTCCACGGGTTTAATTCCCCCAATAATTCCAAAGGCAGTATCTACAGAGGGTGTTAGGCAGGCCCCTTCCCCAACTCCCTTCCATTTTCAACATTAAATAAAGAGGCAGCCATTTCACAAAAGAAATTCAAAAACTATTTCCTTTAACTGCCCATCTTCAAGAGGCGAATCATTATGCAAATGCTGGCCACAGAACAGACTGCCCAGGAGGCCTTCACCCAATCTGCATAATAAAAGGCAGCCATGGGGTCACAAAATGGCAATAGACATGTTTCTGCCCAAAGTGGCCCAGATAAGACAAATTAAGATGGTGGTCTTCACTTAAGAAATTGTTTTGATCTGTCGATTTGTGGTGAAATGAGATTTTAACATCTATCTGACCTAGATAACATTCCCAGAAAAATATTAGCTTTTTTTTAAACATCACTTTTTTTCTTTTAAACTGTTCTAAGCTTTGCCCAAACGGCCCTATGTAACATTTTAGAGCCGATAGGCTGCTTTCAGTAACATCACAGCTATTTAGTTTAATAGGCTCTATTTTTCACTTTTAACAGAAATCAAGAGCCTTAAAAAGGAGTAATTAATCAATTCTGGCAGAATTTTTAGAAACATTCATAAAGCCATGGCAAAGGAAATCTGAATGGCTATAAGGGGGACAGAGCTATCGTTCCCGAACAATCTCATTACTATGTTTTGAGTAATCTTTGTCTTCCCATAATACATAGCCAATTTATTGTAACTTGTCATTCCCCTGAATAGTCCACAGGGACTCTAGAGTGAGTCTGCTATATCTGCGGTGGACTTCTGATCCTCCATTTTGACTTGTTTAAGATTCTGAGAGGATTTTCAATTTCTCTCAGTGTATTGGGAAGCCAAAGAGCAAACTCCTGCACTCTCTATGAAGACTGCAGCCTACTTAGAATTCCCATTCCAGGTCCTCATGACACAAGCCTATTCAAGTGCTATATGTACCAAGACATCCTTTTCCTTGTCGATCTGTCCCATATTCAACAAAAAGTATCCACAGAGTGTTTTTCATTTACAAGTTATGTACCTTGCCAAAAATTCCCAGAAGGCTTTCTCAGGGTGGGAGACTGAGATGAGGAAATTGGAGCAAGCAGGAACTGCAGAACAAAAACTGCTTGTTAACCAAATTGGATCCCAAGGTCTATTCTCTGCCATTAGTTAGAATTTGGCTGTCTAGCATCACTCATTTCTACAAAGCACGGGTATGGGTATTGCTTCAATATATATTTAGTTTTTCAATTCAAGAAAGGAAATTTTTACATCTGGAGCAAATTCAGCTGAGTTGGAGAGAATCCTGGGTGCCATGATGATGGCAAAACTCTTGGTAGGATGTGTCAGATGTGGATGCACTAAGCAGTAGCCTGGTAAGAGTAAGAGCTTAATATCCCCCAAGCAAGTTAGTCTAATTTTTTCCTAAAGAAGTATTGAAAGTGCCTCTTGAGACTTGATTGGCTCAAGAGTATAAAAAAATAGTAAGTAAAAATTCCTAGTAAGTAAAAATTAGACAAGAGAAATTCTAGGTATTCTCTAGAACTTGACAGCTGAACTATGATGGTCGACACAGGCAGGGCAACTTTCCTAAAGTAAATTAACTTGGTGTGCCCTCAAAGCATATAATAATAATAATAATAATAACTAGCATTTACACAGTAAAGTTTACAAAACACTTCCCATGTTTCCTCATTTGATCCTCACAACAATCTTGCTCCCAATTTACATATGAAGAAACTGAGGCAAACAGAAATTGAATGACTTACTCAGGATCACATACCTACTAAGTATCTAAAGTAGAATTCAAACTCAAGTCTACTTGATTCCAAATCCAGCATTCTAGTCACTAGATCACCTACCTGTATATACTTATTAAATGTTCTTCTGGTATGGCTAAGTAAATCTTTTATTAGCTGTGGAATGACCTATGAATGTTTCATTTTGTTCTACTATCTCACATAAATTACTGATGGTTTAGCCTGACTAAGTCCCAGTCCAGAACTACCGGTATAGAGCAACAGAAGACTACAAGGTAAGGCATAAAGGTGATAGTTAGAATTTAAACTCACCTCTAAGCTTTTGTCTCTTAGAAAAAAAAATTCCTGATAACCAAATGCTAGTTATACCACAGCTTGTTGGGAAAAAAGTTTTAGGGTTTGGGTTTTCAATATAAATGGAACATGCAAAAAAAGAAAACTAAGTCATATCCTGTTCTTGCTGTGCACCCTTCCACCTAAGAAAACAAAAGTGACTTCCACATCACAGAGATTTGAAGCTGGAAGAAACCTCAGAGATTTTCTAATCCAAATGCTAGGGTTTTTTGTTTGTTTTTTTCTAGAATCTTTTTTTTTTTTTTTTTTTTTTTTAGAAATTTTTATTATATTATTGATAAGGAAATTGAGCTGCAGAAAGATAGAGTATCTATGTGTGGTCATGTGGGTAGTAAGTAAAAGACCTAGGATTCAAATTCAGGTCTTCTGAGTACAAAGACACTATTCTTTCCAGAGGACTACACAATCTCCTTTTGTTCATTTGTCATTGACAACTCTCATTTATTCCATTTAACAAACATTTATGGTGCTAAATCCTACGCAAGTGACTAGGATGTTAAAATGAAAAATTAAATAGCTCCAATAATTAAAGAAGTTATACACTATGAATAAAAGAAAAAGGCAAAGGACAAAGTCTTAGGGATACCCATCGTTAGTGGAGAAGAGGAAGAAAAAAGCCAGTGGGAGAAAAAAAGGGGGAAGAAAGGAAGTAGATAGGTGAGAAAAGAACTCTGAGAAGAGAATATCACAGAAATCAAGGGAAGAGAGAGTATGCATTAAGTAGATGATGGTACACAGTGTTGAATGCAAGAGGAAGAAAATGGATTTTTACAGTTGTTTACCACATTCTAATTTCTATTAGTTATTAATGTACTTATATCTTCTAATAGCTTCCAAATTCCTTGCTTGCAGAGATTTCCCATTTTAATTGCTTATCTTTAAAAAAAAATCTTCCTCTCCTGCTCTCTTCCCAGTCCCAGTACCTGGCATAAGATATATTAAGTAATGTTGTCTAAGCAAACCTGTGTTTCAAATCCTACCTCTGAATCGTATTACTTGTATGGCATTGGACAAATAGTCAATAAACATTTATTGAGCCCTACTATGTCCCAGGCATTAAGCTAAGCATTGGAGATACAAATAAGAAAGCGAAAAACAATTTTTACCCTCAAGGATCTTACAATCTAATGAAGAAATACAATACCTAAAAAGGAAGCTAAAAAGTTGAGGAGGATGTCAGAGGGCACTCAAGTGTTGGGGCCTGATTACAGAGTTGCTGATGGATGCTGATGGGAAATGGAAAAAAAAACTGTTGAGTTCTGGGACCTCTATAAAGGGAGGCTTTGGGGGAAACCTTATTACTCAGCCATTCCAGCCTCCAATTAAAGGGGAGAAAAAACTGAGGGTAACAAAGGTGTCAAGAGTCAATCAGAGCAAGTCACTTAATCTCACTGGGTCTCATTTCCATCATCTGTAAAAGGAAGGTGGTGGAGTAGATAGCTATGTGCTAGATTGTATGTAACATTAAAATTGCAGAGAAGTTGGGTTAGGATCATCAGAGAAGGATGCTGGAACAACAATTCCAAGGACAAAGAGATTGAGTTACCATGGCTTATTCTCCATAATAGGTTTAGGCTTAGGTTATCTTCATGTGTCATTTCCAAGGCCATTTGAAGATTTCTGCTTCATGGCAGGGAGGATGGGCTCCCAGCTGATGCCTCCAAAAATGACTTTCATTATTCTCTTATAAACAATGGGAAGGCTACAAGAAGCTATATTTTATTGTAGCATTTGACCTGGACACAAAACTTGACTATGGATTTAAGACATACTAAATAGTGAGAGGTAATTTCCAACTATAATAATAATCATTCATCTTTATCAGATACAATGGAAGAAGGCCAAGAGGGAATCAGGACAGGGGTTTGTCAAAGCACCCTGAATGAATTTTAATTTTTAAAAATTTATTTTACTATTTTATGTATTATCTTTCTAATTAGACAATATAAGTTCCTTGAGAACATTATATATGCCTCAAGTGGGATAACATTTGTGAAGGGTTTTGCAAACCTTAAAATGCTATATAAATGCTAGCTATTATTATAATAATTATCATCTCAAATTTCCTATAGTCTAACAGTGCTGAGTAACCAGCATTGGTTGATTAATCAATGAATGTTGAATTGACTTTGATTAAACCAATTTGTTTGAACAAAGAGTGATTGAATTTGATTTTAATTTTTTTTTTAATTTTTAGTCAACTTTTTGAAACTTTTGGTCTGTTTAGAATGCACATTCCTCTGAGAACTACAGTGAAATTAAGATGTATTTTCCTTTGTTCTAGTTTTCCTCTCAATAAGTAACTATCCTAAGTCCCATGGGAGGTTCCAGTCCTTATGGTTCTTTAATTGTTTATGCCAGTCTGCTTTTTTTTCCACTCAATTTTAGTCAATGGATTGCTTGAACAAATGAAAATAAGCTTTCTGGAATGTTCTGCATCTGGCATTCTGGCATTCAAGCAATTTCTACACATACAACATGAAAGGGAGAAAAGAAACATCCAACTATTTCTTCAGTCTCTTCTACCCTCACTCCCAAAGGCTTTTCCCAAAATATCCACATAATTAATTAAAATTGGAATTTTCTAACTGAATTACCTTGTGATTCAATCATGGATAATTGTTTCAGTGGTCAGCTTCCTTTGTTTAGTATAGGTCTCACTTCAAACTGTCCATAAATCTCCTTTCCACTAGGTCATCTTCCCAGTAATTTTATATTACTTCCCTTTTCTAAATCAATGTTCCAGATAAAGCTGACTACCAGTGGGCTTACCAAAATCACCATTTCAACTTCTGCCTCAATTTATTGATACAAATCATTCCCCATGACTGGAATTCACTCCCTCTTTACCTGCAATTTAGGTTTATTCCTTTAGGGTAATAATTCAAGTAGCACCTGCTCTGTGAAGCTTTAATTGATTCTCTTAGTTGTTATTTTCCCTTACTCTACTTCCTTACAATTACCTTCAAGGGATTACACTCACTCTCTCTCTCTCTCTCTCTCTCTCTCTCTCTCTCTCTCTCTCTCTCTCTCTCTCTCTCTCTCTCTCTCTCTCTCTCTTCTCTCTCTCTCTCTCTCTCTCTCTCTCTCTCTCTCTCTCTCTCTCTCTCTCTCTCTCCCCTCTATCTATCTATCTATCTATCTATCTATCTATCTACCTATCTACCTACCTACCTATCTCCTTATCTATCTTCCTATCTACCTACCTCTCTATCTACCTACCTATCTACCTACCCACCTACCTACCTATCTATCTACCTATCATCTATCTATCTACCTACCTCTCTCTCTATCTACCTACCTATCTACCTACCCACCTATCTATCTATCTATCTATCATCTATCTATCTACCTATCATCTATCTATCTATCTATCTACCTATCTACCTATCTATCTATCTGGCTACCTATCTATCTACATATCAATCTATTTATTTACCTACCTATCTATATTTCTGTCTATCTATCTATTTATCTATCTATCTACCTATCTATCCATCTATTTATTTTGCTGAGGCAATTGGGGTTAAGTGGCCTGCCCAGGGTCACACAGCTAGGAAGTGTTGAGTGTCTGAATTCAAATTTGAACTCAGGTCCTTCTCACTTCAGGGCTGGTGCTCTATCCACTGTACCACCTGCATGCCCCGATTACTTTTTTCTTGTATATCCAAAACTGATCAAAAGTCTTTCACGTAGTAGGTATTTAATAAATATTTGATGAATTGGATCAATCAGTTCAAAGGCAAATCTCAATGACAGCAGGTCTAGATTTTAAAAATGACTGGTAATAAACCAATATTCTAAAATATCTTGAAAAACTATCTCTCTAATTTTGCTTTTATCATGTTTGTTTTTCACACTTTTCTGCTCTTGGGTCCAAAAGAAAGTTGATGACTGATTCTCTTGGCAAAGAAATCCAACCAATATCTTTAATAAGAATATATATATTTAAAGGTTGAGATCTTCTTGCCCAACTGCAATTCACACTGATTTTTCTGTTAAACTGACACTACAGGAAACTAAAATAATAACCCAGAAAGCACAGCTTACATTTTTCTAAGCAGATTCTTCAAAGGTGGTTATTAATTCCCCTCAGAGGATACATGATAGGAAGTAAACAGGGCTTTTTTATATGTTGATAAACTCATGACTTAAGCTTCCTTCTCTCAATTACAGATAACACAACCTTCCCTGTATGTTTACTAGGCCCTAAACAAGGTCTTATAGGAATGGTTCTCCCACATGACCCTTCATTTCCATTGAAAGGAGAAAAGTTTTTGAAACATCAAAAAAAAGATGGGGACAGTGGTTGTTGCTACTGTTCTCCATATGCTAAATGTATGTTATCAAGAGCAAGATGAGAAAGGGTATTATAATTCTACTACAGAGGAACTCAGTATCACAGGTGGCACAAAAGTAAATTCCCAGACCCAGATTTTTGTTAAAGACTCTGCTCTTGAACATGATCCCTTTCCATGTATTCAAGAAAATCCCCCTCTTTTTAAAGGCACACCTCCTTTCCCCAAGGAGAGATGTGCTGGTAAATGTTTAATAACCAATTCTACCATTAAAAATGTACTAAGGACACACTTTCAAATTAAATCTGCAAATATTAACATTTTCTGCATCCTTTAAGTCAAAGTATTCAACAAAATTATACATCAAGACTTGATTTGTAGCATTTGCCAGTTAGTGAGGTGTAAATTCTCACACTGAAAAATTTACAATCAGTCCTATGAGTTAATATGAAGAGACTCCAGCATACTCCAATACCCAATCCCTATGAAAATAGCTTGGGCACAAGTTTTATCCTATACAGAAAGTTAATACTAGGGCCCAGACCACCTTTCCCAAATGGAAGCATCTTCATTAGTCTGGTCTCTCAAGCTTTATCCATAACGATCTGGAGAACAGAAGCTGTCTCAATTTTACTCTGTAATATTATCAATGATTATTATAATAACAGTTTCCATTAGACCTATGACCTCTTTAATGTGGGGAGCTCCCAGAGAAGAACTCCCTTTGCTAATTCTAATCAGCACTTTCTCTGTAGCCTCTGGTCTTAGACAGCTGCCTCCCTGTTTTCAGTATTATTTTGATAACATTATTATAGGTCAGCTGGTGAAAAAGTATTTAAGTGCTTACTATGTCCAAGGCACTATATTAAGTATCGGATATACAAAATGTGTTTAAAAACATCTTTCCCCTTCAAGGAGCTTACATTCTAATGGAGTAGACAACATGTAAAGGGAATATATATTTATATTACTATCAATATAGATATATATGTATATGCATATATACATATATATATCTTCTCTTCCTTAATGTGTATATACATGTGTGTGCAAATATATATGTATATATTTGAGTGAATGTGTATACTATACAACATACTATGCAAAAATATAAATGAAAATGTAATCTCTGTGGACAGACAGTAACAACTAGTGGAAGTCTTCTACAGAGGTAGCAAGTCTTTAAGGAAGAAAGCCAGGAAGAACTAAGGGGTAGAAATAAAAAGAGAAGACATTGGTTAAAGGGACAGCTAAAGCAAAGGAACAGAAATAGGAGAGCAGCAGCTTAATCAAAGAAACATCTGGGAAGCCAGTGTCACTGGGTCACAGAGTTCATAGTAAAGTATAAGAAACCTAGAAGGGGCTAGCTTAGAAAGATGTTCAAATAGCTTTGTTTCCAATTTTATGACATATTATATTCTTATGTCATATATATATACACATATTTAAGCATTTATATCTAATATACAAGTATTTGTTATATATATGTATATATAAACATTTATTAAGCACTTATTATGTAATAAACATTGTGTTGAGCACTAGGGTTGTGAAAAAAGGCAAAATACAATTCCTATTGTCAAGGACCCCACAGTCTAATAAGGAAGACAAGTTGGTACAAGCAAATAGGTACAGACAACATATACATATATATGTATACATGCATATATATTCATGAATATAATTAAACTGGAAATATCCAACATAAAAAAGTCAATAGCATTCAGGAATAAAGTCTTTTCAACAGAAGGTGAGATTTTAGTGAGGAAAGTATTCATATTTTCTGTCCATTTCATCAATATCCCATGGTTTACTGACTGTAGTGATTGGTATCGTCTGTCCTGACCCATTTCCAATTGGTGAGGTACCAGAAAAAAGGAGTGCTAAATGTTCCACTATCCTCTGTGTCAAGTTGATCATGACAGCAGCTTTGAAGACAGCCAGCCTAAAGACGAGTGCCATCTTATCTATTTCTTCAAAGCTTAATAGCAGTTCTAATCATCATGGTAACCAGCACACCAACCGGCTCAATGGCATTGCCAAAGTCCTTTTTGTCAGTGTATTAGGATTCTCACATCATAACTGCCACAACCAGTCTCCAGGTGTATAGAGTTCATCCTTGATGTTACTATAGCTACAGTTCCCTTATTTCCCACCTACCTTTTCCCACTGCTTATATATCACTTGGGAGGAACAACATGGGAGAAAAAACCCAGATAAGGAAATACAAAATATTCACAAAGTAAATATGAAAGTCTTGAATTGAGCTGAGAATTCTGAGAAGTGAGAGTAAGGAGAGAGAGCATTCAATATACAGGAGACAAACAGCCCGCACAGAGGCACTAATGTGGAAATGAGATGTCACATACAAGGAATAGTGAATAGGCAAATTTGACTGAAATGTAGAGTATCAAAGAGTTTAATCTTTGCACAGTTTGGAAAGAAAAGGTGCAGGCTGTTTATGAAGGGTTTTAAATACAAATAAAAGATGTTTTTTTTAACCCAAGGGACAGTAGGGAACTACTGGATTTTCTTGAAAAGACATTTGACATTCTAAGATCAATACTTCAAGAATATCAGTTTACCAAAAGTCCCAGCTTTTGGAATAAGAACTCACTATTTGACAAAAACTGCTAGGAAAATTGGAAACTAGTATGGCAGAAATGAGGTACTGACCCACACCTAACACTCTATACCAAGATAAGGTCAAAATTGATTCATGATTTAGATATGAAGAGTGATATTATAAGCAAATTAAAAGAACAAAGGATAGTTTACCTCTCAGATCTATGGAGAATGAAAGAATTTGTGATCAAAGAAGAACTGGAGCTCATTATTAGATACCAAATAGATAATTTTAATTATATTAAGTTAAAAAGGTTTTGTACAAACAAAATTAATGCAGGCAAGATTAGAAAGGAAGCAATAAATTGGGAAAACATTTTTACATTTAAGAGTTCTGATAAAGGCCTCATTTCAAAAAAAAATACAGAGAATTGACTCAAACTTATAAGAATTCAAGCTGTTCTCCAATTGACAAATGGTCAAAGGATGAAGAAATTGAAATCATTTCCAGTCATATGAAAAAATAGTGATCTAAATCACTATTGATCAGAGAAATGCAAATTAAGACAACTCTGAGGTACCACTACACATCTCTCAGATTGTCTAAGACTACAGGAAAAGATAATAACGATTGTTGGAGGGAATGTGGGAAAACTGGGACACTAATACATTGTTGGTGGAGTTGTGAAGTGATCCAACCATTTTAGAAAGTAATTTGGATCTATGCTCAAAAGGTTATCAAACTTTGCATACCCTTTGATCCAGCAGTGTTTCTACTGGTTTTATATCCCAAAGAAAACTTAAAGGAGGGAAAGGACCCACATGTGCAAAAATGTTTGTGGCAAGAAACTGGATGCCCATCATTTGGAGAATGGCTGAGTAAATTATGGTATATGAATGTTATGGAATATTATTGTTCTGTAAGAAATGACCAGCAGGATGAATACAGAGAGGCCTGGAGAAACTTAAATGAACTGATGCTAAGTGAAATGAGTAGAACCAGGAGATCATTATTTATACATGACAACAAGAAGATTATACTCTGATCAATTCTGATGAACATGGCTCTTCACAACAATGAGATGATCTAGGCCAGTTCCAATGATCTTGTGATGATGAGGGCTATCTGCAGCCAGAGAAAGAACAGTGGGGATGGGGCATCGATCACAACATGGCATTTTCGCTTCTTTTGTTGTTGTTTGCCTGGATTTTATTTTCTTTCTCATTTTTTTCTTTTTTGATCAGATTTTTCTTGTGCAGCAAGATAATTATATAAGTATGTAAGCCTATATTGAATTTACATATGTATTTACTATGTTTAACATATATTGGATTACTTGTCATCTAAGGGAGAGGGTAGGGAAAATGGGGAAAATTGGAACACAAGGTTTTGCAAGTGTCAATGGTGAAAGATTATATTTGCATTATGTTATAAAAATAAAAAGCTTCAATAAAAAATGAAAAAAAGAAAACTGCAAAAAAATATCAGTTTAGCAATTGTGCAGAAGAGTCAGAAAAGGGAAATATTGGAAGCAACAAGACCTATTAAGACTTTACTATAATAGTTTAAGTGACAGGTGGTGGGCATATGAGTAGAAAGGACGTAGCAATGTTATTTATAAGTTTAAAAAAAAAAAGGCAATGGAATCTTGAGCTACAGAAACTTTTAATGTCCAGAACAAGAGAGGTGATAGTTCTACTAGTTCTTCCACATCTGGAATATTGAGTCCAGTTTGAGGTAATACTTTTTGAAAGGCATATCAATTATCTGGTACCACATTTCAAAAGAGACATGGGTAACTAACATAATGTGAGAATTTGAAGTCAGGCCATGAGAGGATGGTTGAAATATCTAGGGAAAAGTTATTTGGGGGAAAAATAACAATGATCTTCACACATGTGAAAGGTTATCAAAGAAAAGATGATCTGTCACTTATCCTCAATGCCCCAAGCAACTTTAAATCTTTAAGTTATGGCTGAGTATCCAATCTGTATCTGTGGAGAGAATTTTCATACTGAAGGAATTTTCCCAAAATGGAGAGAATTTTTTCCCCACATAGATAAAATCTACACATAGGTTTGTCTGTCTGTCTATTTATTTGTTCGCATCATTTCTCCCCAAAGACTAACCCTTCAACAGCAGGGAGAGTCTTTTGCTTTTTCTTTCTATCCCCAGAGAAGGTGCTTGATAAATGTTTACTGACTGACATGTTATTTCTGGACACTGGGACAATAAAATGGCATAACTGAAAAGACACTATGTCATTTGAAATAGTATTATGCCTTGTAAGAGAAAAAATTTGCCAGGTTGTTTTCTGAAACACAAAGGATATTATTATGAATATGCATATTGGCGGATCCTGGAGGCAGATTGAGCCAAGTCACAAAAGCCAATTTATAAATGTGAACCTTTTTATTTCAGAACTTAGCAAATGCTACCTGGCTTATAGATTAGTTGATTGCATAGACTTAAGTGATTGACAATATATTTTAATAATACTGATTTAACTTTAAGTATGTTGCACATTTTCAGATAACGAATTGCCAAACACTTACCATCATGCGCTATTCTCTATATATATATTTTCCCAAATTCATATCTTTGAGAAGGTGAAATGAGTTGTCTTTCTAGTCTTATATCTACATGGGCTAAATGGAGATTCATCTGTTAAATCAGATTCTGTGGTAGAGTTGGTAACTCTTTGTCTGCTATAATTTGTTCAATAATATCTGGCCTTTGTAGTTCTATAGAGCTTTGACCATCAAGTGAGAAGGGACCCTGAGGATTTCTAAACATTATCTTTTACAACCCCTTTACACACACACAACACACTTTTACACTTTTATAGCACCTTTTATAGATGGTCATTCAGTCTCTGCTCAAATATTTTCAATAATTTTTGTTGTTATTCAGTTGTTTAAATTATATCTGACTTTCACTATCATCTTAATCTTCTTCCCTCTCTTCCATTTCCTCTTCCTCATCTTCTTTGTGAGGTATTCCCTTACTCCAACCCCCAAGATCTAAAATTGCATTCATAAGTAGAATCCCAAGGGAAACTTGTAAAATATTTAGAGCAAAGTCTTTTCTAGTTTTTTTCTCTCCACCTTCCTCCCCACATGTCTCAAAGCCATTTTCCTTGGCGATGTAAAAAAAATTTTAAGGATACTTTCATTGTTTTATTTTTAATCTATAAATTTTATTGCGATCTCACTATTTAACCAACAATAGCTAGCATTGAAATACTGTTTTGAGGTTTGAAAAAATGTTTTACATATAACTTCATTTGATTTTCACAACTAACCAGGCAGGTAGGCACTACTATTATTCACAGTTTACAAAAGTTAAATTGAGACAGATTAAGTAACTTGCTTGGGATCGCATAACTGGTAAGCTTCTGAGGCAGAATTTGGTGTCTTCCTTACTTCAAATGCAATCCTATGCAAGTCCATCACCTATGGAACCTATCTGCCTATACCAACTTAAACTTGTTTCCAAAAACTACAAAAAAGTTCATCTCAGCCCAAATGAAATGGTTTTTTTTTTTCTTAAAATCTTATTTCATTACAGATGACAGATTGAAGTGTCCTAACCAGAGGTAGCTGAATTAAGGTGTATTTTTCTGTATAAAAAGAAAAACCAGGTTACCATCTGGAATACTACCACTCCATCTTGAGTGCTACAGTCCCCTAAAATGTCTAAGAATTCCTACATCTCTCTCTCTCTACAATTTGGGACTAAGTGCATTGTCCATTGAGCTATTGAAGAGTCCCTTTGGTGATGCTGTTTTCATTATCCATCTGGGATTCATCCCTGCCCACTAGTAAAGCTAAAATTGGAGGTTCTGTCCTGTTTAGGTAACTGGTAATGAGCCAAATCAACCTATTTGAGAGACTGAACTTGAAACACAAATTTGAGAAATGTCCAATCTCATCTTCATCTTTTTCAAGACAAAGAATATTTCAATAAACCTCATCAGAATATTTAAGTACTGGCCTATTATATTATTACACATTATATTAAATCCCATTATACTATTATGTATATATACATATATATATATATACATACATACATATATATACATATATATATGCCTATATTGCTAAATTTCCTATAAATAAGCATGGCCTATTTCCTACATCCCTAGGGGTGGTAAGAAATTTATCACAAACTCATTCATTTTAGAGAGCAATTTCCACTAAATGCAAGAAATAACATGAAAAGAAGAATCTAATCCTTTTTTACTCCTTTTTATGAGAACCCCTAAAGTTTGAGGAAAGAATTAGGACACTAACTTAAATCTCACGTCAGTGTTAAAGAGTCAGCATATATGAAGTCAAAAATTCCTGGGTTCATCATATACTGCCTTCAAAATCTTACCAGCTGTGTGACCAAGAGTAAGTCACAACTTCTCTAAACCTCAGTTTCTTTATCTATAAAATTGGAAAGTACTATAATAATATAGTACTTATCTCATAGCTATGATTTGACCCAAATCTAAACTGTCAAGTTAATAACCAGTTGTCACTCCTCAAGAGGTGATTCAGGAAAAAGAGAATGCAGAATTTTCAGACAGTTACCACAAAGCAGTTCAATCCCAATTTGCTCCTTGAATCTTTGTTGAAGTCATGGATCCTTAAAGAATGGAAGGCTTATGCCTATTGTTGAACTTGCTTTTGGGTCTTGCTCGTTCTCCATATTATGGGGAGGGTTGTTGTGAAACCTGAATAAGAATTGTAGGAGGTGTTTTGCAGTACTTTAAAATGCTATATAAATGTAAGTTATTATCTTCCTAGCTTTTTAGAAATAGGGTCATCACAGCAGGTCATGTGTTGAAGATGACATCTGCAAATTGCTTGAGAAAATTTATTCAAGAAAGCAGAAAAAAAATGCTTCCTTCAGGGGCTTTAAAATATTACCTTGAATCATAGCATTAATTGAGCCTTAAGAATGAACATAAAAGCAATTAAGACAGTCTCATTATTTAACCTTATTTGTTTTTGCAAATTATACCATTTAAAATTATTGTTTTAAGACTCAAATCAATAATAAGTGAGTTTCTATTAAATTTGTTGCTATTGTTTATTTAATAAGAGTGTTATCAACTTCATTATTTAATAACCCTTAAATCTACTACTTTCCTAAATTCAAGTCTTCATGATTGCCAGTTTGGAAACGGATTTGTTTCTTCATGTAAATCTTTATACATTAAATACTAAAATACTAAATAAATACTAAATACATTAGGCTGTACCATTTGTGGCATATCAAAAGCTACTTGTCAAGGTGTTAATCAATAAAATTACTAAGGGCTTATTCAAAGAGAAGCATGTCATGGTTATAGAAAGGATTTTATACACACACACACACACACACACACACACACAAGAATGTCAAGGGAATACAGCTCATGGATGAAGCAAGATGCAAGCCCTACTGAAAAGTCCTCATTACAAAGCTATCTAGACTGAAGTGATGGAGACTAAAATCAAAAGGAGGAAAGATACTGAATATCAGCTACAGGAAGGACTGAAGGACTGGTCTGTATCCAATTATAGAAAGCAATGGAATAGAGAAAAATGGAAAGAGTTCAGAGATGGATTAAGGTGGCAAAAACTACATTTGCCTTCTAGCAATAAATGACAGTACTCTGTGTGTGTGTGTGTGTGTGTGTGTGTGTGTGTGTGTGTGTGGTCAGGGTGAATAGACAAGGAAATAAAATCAAATCAAGAGAAATGAGAGGGATATAAGGGTTAGAAAGAGATACAAAATAAGAGAATAGGGTGATAGAGAGAAAAGTGAAGAATGGGGTTCAGACTATAAGAAATATTTAAAAGAAAAGCAGAGTGCAGAACTAAAGGCTGATTGGAGATCTGTTTAAGATAAATAACAGAACATTTTCCAATTACAAAAAAAACAAGAGGTCAGTGAAGGAGACCACGGGGCCTCTGAGGGATAACAAGGATAATTTATTGACAGAAGAGATACACATTGCTAGAGAAAAAAAATTAAATGAATTCTTTAAATCAAAGTTCACATGAGAAGATGGGCAATAGATGAGAGAGTGCAACATAAATCCCCAATGGTAAAGGCGAACTTTTGAAGGAGAGGTGAGAAGGGTAGACCCATTTAAAGTGATCACAAATACTTCTAAAGATGTCACTCAACTCCAGGACTGCAGGTACTCTCTCTAGGACTTCCACCTTGCATCTTTCACAGACTGCACATCTATCTCAGTTTTAGTGATACTCTACACTCATGTTGGGATGATGGTTGGTGGCTTATAGGGAAGAACTGATTCTCACAGTTCCCTGATTCCATCTCCATGGGCAACATTAAAAGCTGGAGGGTGTGTGTGGTTTTGTTGCTTTTGATCTCAGAGTTTCTCACAGGTTGCAGATGTACAAATGGTAGACTAATGGAGTCCCCAGAATTATTATGGATCACATAAAAATGTCAATAATTAGTGAAGGGACTTTCTAGGCTGGAGGTGTGGCAACTCAAATAGGTCAATGCCCCCAAATTCTCAGTGTATGGCATTTATGTACCCTGTTAAAGTAAAAATCAAGCCTTATTTGTCATTGTCTACCAGAGGCTTTGAGCCTTCACTGTAATAAATGTGACCTGTAGGCTCAAAGGAGCATGAGATTTTAGCTGAGAGAGATTTTAGAAGTTTGCGGCTATTTTTAGTTCATCCTTTCATTTTTCAGATGAGAAAATTTTTACTCAGAGAGATGAGTTGCCTTGCCCTAAGTCACACAGATTTCTAGCAAGTGGCAGAACCAGATTTTGAACCGAGGCCCTCTGGGTTTGAATCCAATTCTCTTACATCCCTGTGTATTATGTAGAACAAGTTTTCTGACATGTCCAAAATGTATCGTTAGAAAAAATCTTAATAAAAAGCATTGCCATTGCGATCCCACTCCACAAGCTGTACCCGGGAATGTTGTCCACCTTCCCTTCTAAACATAGGATCACATAACCATTCATTTACAGTTCCAATACAAAGTACAAACTCCTCAATTTATAGATGAGAACATAGGTCCAAAGAAGTAAAGCGACTCATCTAAGAACTCACAAGTAAGAAATGGCAGGATAAAGATTCGATTTGAGATCCTCTGACTCCAGGAAAAAGGTATTTGTTATACTCCTTCAACTTGTCTTCAGTCTCAACTCTGCAATATGGCTCTGCTTTCTTGCCATCCCACTGAGTCTCAAAGTTATAGGCTTCCCACTGGACAATTTGACTACATGAATGGCCATCGAAAATTGTTACTATATCACATTAGAATGAACAAAGAGTAATTCATAACTCACATCAGTCAATATCTTCAGAAAGAAAGGTTGAATAGAAACGGAGATCAGCATGTCAGAAATGGAGCTGCAGTGTATAGAACACCAGGCCTAAAGTCAGGAAGATCTGAATCCAAATGTAACCTCATATTCTCATTAGCTGTGTGACCCTGGGCAAATCACTTCACTCTTTGCCTTAGTTTCCACACCTGTGAAAATGATTTGGAAAAGGAAATGACAAATTACTTCAGTGTCTTTGCCAAGAAACCCCACCTAAAACACAAAAATTCAGACATTAATGAATAAAAAGCTATTTTTAATAAAAGAAACAAAAGAAAAAATATATGTATTATGCTATGAATTTTTTAGAAGATCCTTAAATAAACAATAGGAAGAGTTGCATAGTAAAGAAAATATTTTGTGTAAAAATACAGATTAGCAATTGGTGATAAATCCTTTACTATCTAACACATAAACAAACTGGATAAATTTCATATCAAAACTTTTTTTGAAATTAATAGTTCTGAGAAACTGGAAAACTCCTGTTGGATATGCCTCCCTTGACCTTGACTTGGGAATTATTTCCCTACCTCTTTGTGGAATATTCTTGCACCTACATGTGGGAAGGCTCCAACTTTGAGATTTTATCCTTCTCACATCAGAATAGCTTAAGTTTGAAGTCTATGTTAGTGATCCCTGTAATTTCAGGGCCATGGAGAAAAAGCAGACTAAGTTCATGTATGCCCAGTACCTGTGATCAAGAGAATGCTGGCCGCTTCCTACATTACAGATGAAGCTACGTTCTCATAAACAACAAAGTTATTTTCCCCTTCTTGTTTTGCCAGAAAAGTTCTTGAAAGGTTTTGAAAGTAATGAACTTCTTGACTTCCTAGTAATTAGATATACATCATCCAGAGATGCCAGACCATTCCATTTGACAAATATACATTAAACAATTATGTGCAAGCCACTCTGCTGATCTCTGGAGCTACAAAGACAAATGTGACATGAGCCATGTTCTGAAGGAGCTTAAAATCTAAATAGGTGGAAAGAGGATGCACTACTATGGGTCTTTGTCTACTTCAGCTCTACCAGTCCCTCATCTTTTTCTTTTAGACAGCACCTTCCATTGTGTCATCTATTAATCCTACTTTAGTTTAGTTTTAAACCAGTATCATTTCTATTCTATTTCCTTTTCCAAAGAGTCTGATTTTATGAGTTATTGATCCAACTCTGCCATTTACTATTTGTGTAATCTTAGGCAAATCACTTAAACTCCCTGGATTTCAGGTTTTTAATCTGTAAATGAAGTTGTTAGACTAAATGGTATCTAAGTTCTAAATATATAATTCACTACCTTCCATCTTTTCTTATTTTTCCTATGCCTTCCACATCTTGGTAGTAAGTCAAATCTGGATTTCTCTTGAACACGTCACAGTTCTCATAATTATTTCCTAGCCAGATGGTTCTTCTCTCATGTACCATGGCTCAAAAGAAAAAGTATGCACCTTACTCTCCATAGCCACTATCATTCCTGTGGTATTCATGTCATCAAAGTGGTTCACATTATTCAGATCCTCCTGCTCTTCTGTCTTCTTCAATATTCCAATACTTGATTACAGTCTTATTCACCACACACCCTACAAATATTCTCAAAGACTTTAATACTTATATTGAATATTCCTTCTAATGCTCTGGACCTTATTTAAATCTGTGACCCTTTTCCAACGCTATCGCAGTTACTAACTGGAGTGATCATAACCCTCGTTATCACCTGAAACTGCTCTACTGATGAGGTCTAAAATGCTGAAATTTTCCTTTTTGACCCCAATAACCTATCCTTCCACCTCTTTCTTCACCCTTTCCTCATTAACATGTTCTTCACCCAGACTGTGACTTCTAATAATTTAATCTCTCGTTATTTTTCTAGTCTCTAACCCAGGCTACCTTTCCCCCCTCCCATAATCACAACATTAAAGTCAAACAATTTAGTAATGTCTTTTGCTGTAAACAAAAGTATCTTCCATCCTTGAATTCTTTGTTCCCTTTTCCTTATACTGTACATCTCCTGCCCAGTTCTGGGGCAATCCAACAGCTATCTGCTCCCTTTTAAAACCCAAGTTTCCAAGTACCAGTGAACAAAATCATAAAACTTTGTGGATTGAAGCCATTACAAATTTATGTTACCTAAGATTTAGTGACTCTTCATCATTGAATGTCATGCCTAAAAGGCATTTATCTTTTTTGGGCACTTAGATAATTTTCCATTTTTGTGTATGTTATTCTGCATCTGACAAGCACCAACAATCATAAATGTTTTTATATACAAAAAAAAGTGTTGTTCCTGAAATCTTGACTCTCATCACATATAGTTTGTCTTTTAAAAAACTATATCCTTATTATGCAAAAAGGGCTAAAAAGTTATGCAGTGTCCATAAGTGCTATGATCCAGCAGTCATTACTGGGTCTGTATCCCAAAGAGAATATAAAAAAGGGAAAAGGATCTACATATGCAAAAATGTTTCTAGCAGTCCTTTTTGTGGTGGTAAAAAACTGGAAATTGAAGTAGTATGGCAGAAACTAGGCATTGACCCACACATAATACCCTATACCAAGAGAAGGTTGAAGTGGCTTCGTGCTTTATCCATAAAGAGTGATATTATAAGCAAACTAGAAGAACAAAGGATAGTTTACCTCTCAGATCTGAGGAGAAGGAAGGAATTGGTTGCAAAAGAAGAACTGGAATTATTCATTATTGAAAACCAAATAGATAATTTTGATTATATTAAGTTAAAAAGGTTTTGTATAAACAAAACTAATGCAGACAAGATTAGAAAGGAAGCAATAAATTGGGAAAACATTTTACATTCAAGGGTTTTGATAAAGGCCTTGTCTCTAAAATATATAGAAAACTGACAAATTTATGAGAATTCAAGCCATTCTCCAATTGGTAAATAGTCAAAGGATATGAACAGACAATTTTCAGGTGAAATTAAAATCATTTCTAGTCATATGAATTTAGAGCATTAGAGAAGGCTCTAAATCATTATTGATCAGAGAACTGCAAATTAAGACAACTCTGTGACATCACTACATACCTCTCAGATAGGCTAAGATGATAGGAAAAGATAATGATGAATGTTGGAGGGAATGTGGGAAAACTGGGACATTGATACATTGTTGGTGGAATTATGAATACATCCAGCCATTCTAGAGAGAAATTTGGAACTATGCTAAAAAAATTATCCAACTGTGCATACCCTTTAATCTAGCAGTGTTACTGCTGGGCTTGTATCCAAAGAGATCTTAAAGGAGGGAAAAGGACCCCTATGTGCAAAAATGTTTGTGGCAGCCCTTTTTGTAGTAGCTAGAAACTGGAAACTGAGTGGATGCTCATCAATTGGAGAATGGCTGAATAAGTTATTGTATATGAATATTATGGAATATTATTGTTCTATAAGAAATGATCAGCAGGATGATTTCAGAGAGGTCTGGAGAGACTTACATGAACTGATGCTAAGTGAAATGAGCAGAACCAGGAGTTCATTGTAAATGGCAACAACAAGATTATATGACGGTCAGTTCTGATGGACGTGTCTGTTTCCAGCAATAAGATGATTCGGACCAGTTCCAATGATCTTGTGATGAAGAGAACCATCTGTAGAAGGGACTGTGGGAACTGAATGTGATTCACAGCATGGGATTTTTACTCTTTTTGTTGTAATTTGCTTGAAGTTTATTTTCTTTCTCATTTTTTCTTTTTGATTTGATTTTTCTTGTACAGCAAGATAATTGTATAAATATGTATGCAGACATGGGATTTAACATATATTTTATCATATTTAATATATATTGAATTACTTGCCATCTAGGGGAGGGGAAGGGGAGAAGGGGGGAAATTGAAACACAAGATTTTTCAAAGGTTAATGCTGAAAAATTATCTGTGCATATATCTTAAAAATTAAAAAGATTTAATAAAAATAATTTTTTAAAAATAATTGGAAATTGTGTGGATGCCCATCATTTGGGGAATGAACAAGTTATGATATATGAATGTAATGGAATATTATTGCTCTATAAGAAATGATGAGCAGACTGGTTTCAGAAAGGCCTGGAGAGACTTACATGAACTGATGCTAAGTGAAGTGAATAGAACCAAAACAACATTGTGCACAACAACAACAAGATTATGTGATTACCAGCTGTGATAGACTTGGCTTTTTTTTTAACAATGTGGTGATTCAAGGCAATTCTACTAGACTTGACATGGAAAATGCCATCTGCACCCAAAGCAAGAACTATGGAGACTGCATGTAAATCAAAGCATAGTATTTTCAATTTTTTTCTGTTTGTTTGTTTATTTTCTTTTTCATGTTTTTCCTTTTCATCTGATTTTTCTAGCATTACATGACAAATATGGAAATATGCTTAAAGGAACTGCACACATTTAACCTATATCAAATTACATGCTATCTTGGGGAAGGAATAAATAAGGGAAAAAGGGAGAAAAATTTGGAAAACAAAGTCCTACAAAAATGAATGATGCAAAGTATCTTTACATGTATTTGGAAAAATAAAATACTATTGGGGCAAAGTATATTATTAATTCAAAACATTAATTCCAAATCTATGCCATTTTATTGTGTTACCTTCAACACAGCCTTATGTATCTTCCGAGCAATTTCCATAAATGTTTCATCGACATTCTCTTTTTTCTTTCCTTCTCTTTTTTGGCATCAAAATCTCCTTTTCTCCTCTCTTACCAAAACCCTCCCTCTAAACAAGTTAGTATAACAAAGCAAAATAGATCTACATATTGACCAGTTCAAAAAGATGTCTCATTTTGTACTTTTAATTTCAAAAGGTGGGAATCCTAATTCAAAACTGTTCATGAGTTGTAGTCTTATGAATTATTCTTTCTTTCTTAATTTTTTCACTATCATTTCTCTCTCTCTCTCTCTTTTTGGTGTAGCATCTAAATTCTCTTTATTTGTTTGTTTGTTTGTTTGTTTTTAATAACTTTTTATTAACAGAACCCATGCCAGGATAATTTTTTACAGCATTATCTCTTGCATTCATTTCTGTTCGATTTTTTCCCTCCCTCCCTCTACCCCCTCCCCCAGATGGCAAGCAGTCCTTTACATGTTGAATAGGTTACAGTATATCCTAGATATTGTATATGTATGCAGAACCGAACAGTTTTCTTGTTGCACAGGGAGAATTGGATTCAGAAGGTAAAAATAACCCGGGAAGAAAAACAAAAATGCAAGCAGTTTATAGTCATTTCTCAGTGTTCTTTCTTTGGGTGTAGATGCTTCTGTCCATCCTTGATCAATTGAAACTAAGTTAGATCTCTTTGTCGAAGAGATTCACTTCAATCAGAATACATACTCACACAGTATCATTGTTGAAGTATATAATGATCTCCTGGTTCTGCTCATTTCACTTAGCATCAGTTCATGTAAGTCTCTCCAAGCCTCTCTGTATTCATCCTGCTGGTCATTCCTTACAGAACAATAATATTCCATAATGTTCATATACCACAATTTACCCAACCATTCTCCAATTGATGGGCATCCATTCATTTTCCAGCTTCTAGCCATTACAAACAGGGCTGCCACAAACATTTTGGCACATACAGGTCCCTTTCCCTTCTTTAGTATCTCTTTGGGGTATAAACCCAGTAGTAGCACTGCTGGATCAAAGGGTATGCACAGTTTGATAACTTTTTGAGCATAGTTCCAAATTGCTCCCCAGAATGGCTGGATGTGTTCACAACTCCACCAACAATGTATCAATGTCCCTGTTTTCCCACATCCCCTCCAACATTCCGCATTATCTTTTCCTGTCATTCTAGCCAATCTGACAGGTGTGTAGTGGTATCTCAGAGTTGTCTTAATTTGCTTTCTCTGATTAATAATGATTTGACTGTCATTTCTCTTTACAATATTGTTGCTATTGATTAAATTATTCTAGTTTTGCTCATCATACTCTTATTTCATGAGTCTTCCCAAGTTTCTTTGAATCTATCCATTTTCTCATGTTTAATAGCAAAATAATTTCCCATTACATTAAAATACCATAATTTGCTCATTCTCAGGTTGGCAGGCCAAAGAGCTCTCCCCACCCAAAAGCTTACAAGCTTGTATCTTTCTCAGTTGAACTAGGTAAACAGAAAACAGAAAGAACTTTAGCCAGTTAGTATTCCTGAAATGTACAACCAATTCTAGCTCAAGAACCAATTATAAGTATGTTCCTTTACCAAGTGATTACTAAGTGATCATAGTCATGAAAATACATGCCTCGTACTTCACATGACAATTATATCAAACTAGAATGCTGTATATGTTCATAAAATCTGGAGTTCACTAGTCCCCTGTCACATCATAAATAGAATTTCTCTTGCTTTCTTTTTCTGAAAAATTTCATTTGTAATATATAGAAAGACTGATGATTTGTGGGATTTACTTTATATCCTATGACTATGCTGTAAATATTGTTTCAATACATTTTTCACTGAATCTCAAAGGTTCTCTAAGTAGACCATCTTATCAGCTACAAAAATGAAAACTGGGTTTTCTCTTTGCCTATGCTTTTTCCTCTCAATTTCTTTTTTTCTAGTCTCATTTATATAACTGGTATTCTTAGAAACATATAAAATAAATATGGTTATAGTTGGCACTTTTGATTTATTATTGATCGTACTGGTAAGCATTTTTCCATTACAGATGATACTAGATTTTAGGTTTGGATATATACTATTTATCATATTAAAAAGCAACATATGTATTCCTATGCTTTTTAGTAGTTTTAACAAAAGATGGTACTAAGTCTCTAAAAACTTTGTCATCAAATATAATCATATGATTTTAATTTTTTTTGCCATAATTCTAGATTTCCTGATATTGTGCTAATGCTGAATTCCTGTTCATGGTAAATAAACTTATTAATAACTTACAATAGCCTCTTTGATATTTTATTTAACATATTATAAGTACTCATGGTTTAGGTACAAAATCATATTTGAATCATAAAAGGAATTGGGTGTGATGATTGAGTTAGCATTCTGGATAGCTTAGAATCAGCTGAAGTCAGGATAAGCAAAAGTCCTTGGTCTTTATTATTGGTCTTTAGGGGTAGAAATGAATTGAATGGACACAGGATCTCCACGACCTCCCTTCTCCTTTTCGACCACCAAAGTGACTCTGGCTTGTCTTACTCCACCCGCTAATCCCTCCTACAATTCTTTGTATACACCAAAAGATTGAGCAATCACAGAATAGTGGGAAGGGCCTATGCTAATAGAGTATTGTCCAATTGGTAATTAGCTTTAAATGCTTGGTTGTCTGATTCCAGTGCATCAACTCAGAGTTTCATCCCTTTACAATTAGGCTAATTTGCTTATTTTTATACATGTTTTGTTTGATATTAAAATTAGTCATTCTTTCAGTGTTTGACAAACTTTACTTATAAATCTATTGGGGATTTTTTTTTCCCTCAGAGAGTTCATGTCAATTGTTGTTTAATTTCTTTTCTGGAAATTAAAGTATTTAAATTCTCTAATACTTATTCTGTTAATGTGGTATTTCATATTCTACAAACTATTCATCTATTTCCTTTAAAATGTCAATTTTTGGCACTAAATGTTCAAAGCTATTAAATTTTTTATTTCTTTATATTTATGAATTTTTTTCCTTGAAAGTGCTCATTTGATTTTTCCTTTCTATTTTAACCACTAATATTAATGAATGTTTTCTTTAGCCTATTACACTGCCAAAATAGATCTTTTTGTGTTTATCAATTTAATGGATCTAAAATTTTAATGTTATTATCTCTTTTCATTTTCAATATCTCTGTTTTTATGTTCATTTGGGGTTTCTTTGTTACTTTTCTATTTTTTTCCTTTAGTTGAATGCCCCATTCATTGATTTGTTTTTTCTCTTTTGTTAATGAAAAAATTAGTGATTTATATTTCCTCATAATTGATTTGAGTATATCCCAAAAATATTGTTATACAGTCTCACTATTATCACCTTCTTGAATGAGATTGTCTATTATTTCTAAGATTCTTTGACTCATAAATTCTTTAGGATTAAATTATTTAGTCTCTAAATTACAATTATATCTTAAAATGTACTTTGTTGATTATAATTTTATTGTATCATAGTAATAGATACATTTAGTTTTCTTTGTTTATAAGGTTTGATACCCTAATACACCAGCCACTTTTTGTAGACTGTCAGATAGTCAAGTGTGTAGAGACAGAATCAGGAATATTTTACACTCAAATCCTTTAGACACTTACTAAACATGTGGTCTCAGGCAAATAATTTCACTTCTGCATCTTTGTTTCCTTACCTGCAAAATGGGGATAACGATAACACGAGCATAAAACTGCGAGCATAAAATGAGTTAATATTTTGTAAAGCACTTTGCTAATTTAAAGTACCATGTAAACACTAGCTATTATTATTACAGAAATCTGAGAACATTTCTTTATATTTTCACTCAATAGTCTCCATAAATTTAAATTTTCTACCCAAGTTCTAATCAGATCTTTGATTTTTTTTTCTTTATTTTTTTTAGATTTGTCTAGGTTTGAGAAAGATACTTTGAAATCCCCAAGTACTATAGTTTTGCTGTCTTTGGTGACCTTGAAGGCTTTTTGAAAAAACACTTGCTTCTCCTCCAGCTTCATAGATACTTCAGCATTGTTTAATCTCTTCTGATTGCTCAAATGTATTTGCCTTTCTAGGTTTCTCTAAACTCTATTGTTTTTCCATTCAGAGTTACTTTCAGCTCTGATCTTTTCATCAGGAATGCTTGAAACTTTTCTATACTATTAAAGATTCATTTGTCTCTCTAAAAATTATGATCTCTACTTCAGAGTAAGATATTGTTAGATGTTTGCTTTTATCTTTTGACTTGTGGGATATTTGATTCTAATATTCTTCTCTTTTATTGGATGTTGGAGTTGATGTCACATTTTGCATGATACTTATTCCTTGATTCTTGAATTCATTCTAAATGCTTCTAGAATGTTCTCTTTGAACTCTAGTTTTAGGGTATGACAGTCCTTAGAGTTCTGATATTGAGGTTTCTTTCATGAAAGGACTAGTGAATTCTTTTCTTTTCAATTTGCCCCATAGTTCTAGTGAATCTCAACAGTTTTCATTTATAATTCTTGAAAAATTATATCTAAGCTTTTTTGTCATGATTTTCATGAAATATGATTATTATTAAATTGTCTTCCTTGACCTGGACTTCAAGTCAATTGTTTCTCTTCATAGATAACTTACATTTTCTTCTATTTTTTCAAAAGTTTATTTTGTTTTTATTTTTTTGGTAGCATGGAGTCATTTAGTTCTGTATAGTCTTTTAAATTTTCATGGAGCCCATTATTACTGTAAGGTTTTTAACCTTTTTATCTACTATCCTTCTGATCTTTCCTCTAAGGGTTTTATTTTACTTATAATTCATTTTTTAAAATATTTCTTGCTTCATTTATATCAGATATTCTTATGTTCTTTGGGCCAACCCATTTTTTCTTCTCTAAAACTACAGTTATTGTGCAGTTACATTCTTCTGTGTTTACCTCTCTGTCTTCTCTTTACTTGTTAATAGTCTTCATCTTCTCCTTTTGTTTTCTCATATCTCTATTCTCAGTTCCAATTTAGGTTTTAGGGTCAGGGTCAGGCTCCATCCACGTGTACACTCTTGGATAGAGTCATCAGGCACTTATAATGACTTTGATTTTCTGGACTGCTGTTGCTGAGTTCCATTTTTTCATTTTCATGGCTTCAGTATTTCCATTGAGAATTTCTGCATTTAGCTGCCCCAGTTTAACTACTGTTCACCAGAACTCATCCTGGATTTACTAATAGAATGGCAACTAGTTACTGGTGACTTTAGTAAGAGAAGTTTTAGAAAGGGAGAATAGCTATAAGATCAGCAGGGGAATCAATAGGTGAGAAAAAAAAAGATAGGAAGTGTAGATTGTTTATGCTTAGAAATTATAGAAGGAAAGCACCAAAGTAATAGCTTGAAAGTATAGCAGGGTTGGGGGGAGTATTTTTTTTAAATAGGGGGGAAGAAATCATGTATTTTATAGTCCAGAGAAGAACAATAGAGATTAAACAAGAGAGATTAAAGATGTAAAAGGGAAAGATAGTAATGAAGAGAACAAGGTCCTAGATATATTACATGATACTGTGAAAAGGCCTCTAGAACAATAGCCCTCAGTCTCAATACAAACACCTTTAGAGATTGAAACTTGGGTTTTATATCAGTTTTCATATAATTACAGATTTATCTTCCTAGAGAAAAGACTTCTCTGTTCAGGGAAAGTTATAACTAAACTATGCAAGATACTTTGGACAGATACATGCAACAGTATCTAATCATTATCTCTTTACTTCCTTTCCATTGGGCCAGCACAAAGAGAAATTATATAAAAATGAATGCTTAAGGAAAGACTAAGGAGACTCATATAGCTATATCTATTAAACATCCATACACAAAGTGCTTTGGTCACTTCCTCTCTGATGATAAGCTGATTTTGCCTATAAGTCAGATTATGATTAGTCTCAAATCTACCAGTGGAAGGATGAATATTCTTGCTGACAAGATTATTTTACTTTTATTAAATTCTAACCATTATTTTATTTATTTGTTTGCATGAATAATCTCCAAAAAATTCCTTAAATCATTTTGCAACTCTTTTAAAAATTTATTTCTTATACTAAATACAAAATAAGAAAAAGAATTTTAAAAAGAAAAACAAAAAGGGAAATTTTAAATAAATAAAAAAAAAAAACACTGTCATGTATCCAGCAGAACATCAGGGAAGATTTAAAATATGTAACAGTAAACTTCCATTTCAAGAAAGTATATTTAATAATAATGGAAGAAATTACATTCATGAGTGTCCATCTTTTTGTTTGTTTCCTTGTAGGTTTGTATCTTTTATTCTCTATTGTACACTTTTTACTTTATTCTTTTTTCCCTTTTCACCTCCTTCACCTTCCCCAAGCAGGCTACAGTTAAGCACAGAGATATATATTCACACCCACAGATCCATGCATACATACATATATATATGTACATACATATAAATAAGTCTATAGACACACATACATATAGATCTACATGCATACATACCTGCATACATACCTACATATAATCAGATAAACATACACACATATGGATTTACTATATGTAAACATGCATCTAAAACAATATTAATATGGCTGACATATAATGCAAATTTCTCTCTTGACTGAGTCTTTACATTTGACTTTGTCTAAGACAATGATTATTCTTTTTGTCTAATAAATCCTACTCTTAATTCTTATTGTAAAATTTCTGTATATCTTTTATTTCCTATCTCTGCTAGCTCTTTTACTTTAATTCTTCTCTTTAACTTGCTTTGCTATTACTTAACCTCCCTCCATCCATGAATCCCTCCCTTATCTTCTCCCCCTACCCTTTTCTCTTTATCCCATTCCCATTAATCTACACACTTCAACCCACTCACAGTAATCTAAACATCCTTCTGAATCCCACCCTATCCTATGCAACCCTTATCCCCTTTATCCCTTTCCCATTAATCTACACACCTTGTCCCACTGCCATAAATCTATAAATTTTCTATATACCCATTTATTCTATTCCTTCCCCCTATATTTCTTTATAGATTTTGGAGGGGGTTATATCCCTCATGATATCTATATGTAGTGTTCCCTATTTAATCCATTCCCAATGTAAGTAGATTTTCAGAACTAGGAGTCCTCTTCCACCATCTAATGCCTCTATAGTGGTTCTTCCTCTGCACAGTATATTTGCATAACATAATTACTATTTTTGCCTTTTCCTGGATAATATAGCTTTTTAGAATCATATCATATTCAACTCTGCCCAAATCTCTCTGTTGAGCTACCCAATTACTGATGGCAATCTTAAATATATGGTATATATTTCCATGTACAACAATAAATAATTGTCCATGTTGAGTTCCTTGAAATTAATCTTTGATCTTGATTCTTAAATGTTAAATTTTCTATTAAGTTCAGGTTTAATTGAGAAAAATCCTGAAAATCTGCAAGTTAATTAAATATCCATTATTTCATTCAATATTATGGATAATTTTGCTGGATATGATCATTTTGGCCAAAAGCCTAGTTCTTTTGACTTCTAATACATGTTATTCTAGAATCTGCAGTCTTTTATCATGGCTGCTGATAAATCCTGTACAATTCTAATTGTAGCTCAAGCATATTTGAATTGGTTTTTTTGTTGTTTGGTTTTTGCAAAATTTTCTCTTGGATCTTAAGAATTTTTAAATATGGCAATGATATTCCTGTGTATTTTTCACAAAAGATATTCTTGAGGTGGTGATTGGTAGATTTTTTTCTATTTCTACTTTTTATTCCTGTTCTATAATTCCAGGACAATTTTCTTACATTATTTTGTCAAGGTTCATTTTTGGTCACAGCTTTCAGGTAGTCTAATTATTATATTTTCTTTTCTTGCTCCATTTTCTAAATCTGTTGGGGTTTTTAAGAGATGTTTCACATTCTGTTCTATATATTCAGTCTTTATATTTTGTTTTGTTATTTATTGGTCTCATAACTTTGCTGGCTTCCTCTTGCCCAGTTCTAATTTTCAAATAATTATTTCTTTCTTTAAGATCTAGTTAGTTAACTTTTTTTCCCACAATTTTCTTGGGTTTTTTGGATGTTTTTTTAAAAGTTTTTCCCTCACTCTAACTTGATTTTTTTTTTTGGTTGCGGCAATTGGGGTTAAGTGACTTGCCCAGGGTCACACAGCTAGGAAGTTTTAAGTGGCTGAGGTCAAATTTGAACTCAGGTCCTCCTGATTTCAGAGCTAGTGTTCTCTACTGTGCACTTTTTACTAAATTCTTTTCAGACAGGTAGCCATTTAACATTACTCTTTGGGGGTAGAAAAGACTTTTTTTTTTACTTCACTGTCCTCCTCTAAAAATGAACCCCATCTTCCCTAGTCCCATAATAAGTTTCTATAGTTGGGTTCTTTCTTCTTTGCCTGTTCATTTTTTTTAAAAATAAGAATATTAGTGTAAACATCTCTAATCTTAGTATGTGGGAGACGGAATTTCTAGCTTCACTTCAGCTTTCTCTCTAACCTGGAGCCCCAAACCAAAAGCTGCACCCTCCTACAAGTGCCTACAGCCAGTCCCATCCCTTTCCCACAGCTTCTGTAGTCACCTGGTGGGCTGATTCCTTCTCACCTAGGCCGTGTCTCTAAAGAACAGATGGGCCTGGTGTTCCTAATCAGGAAAGATTTACTCAGTCTTCCCAGACTCAACCCCTTGCTTCCCCATGCTCCCCAGGAGGTGAAAGCTCCTGTGGTTTGAGCTGAGGCTCCAGCCAAACCCAGCAAGCCCCAGGGGTCTCTACTTGGTGTGCAGAGCTAGTCCAGAGGTGTTTGCAATTCAAACTGGTTAATCCTGAGCCTGGGTTCTTTCTTCCAGTCTTCAGGGTTATCTCAGCAGGACCCTGTTCTGCCCCACCTCTTTTATCTCTCTTTTTTTTTTTTTTTCCCACCAGTCTCTGTTTGCTTTGAGGCACAAATTTGTTCTGTTTCTCAGGGAAATCTGGAGAGCTTGAAATTTTCTGGCCTACTCTGCCATCTTCCCAGAATCCTCCCCTCACTTTGTGACTCTTACAGCCCTACATTTTTATACCTCTGCTATCACTGCCGCTGTTGTTAAACTGCTTAAAAACAAGGAGTAGCATTTTTCATTTAAAACCCCATCATCAAGTTTGGGGCTTGATCCTCATCACCAAAGTAGTTATTACATAATATAGTAGAAGAGAATAATTTCAAGCCAGAATAAGAACCAACTTGTTTCTTTATTATTTATGTGACCTTAGACAAGCAACTAAAGATCTCTTGCCTCAGTTTACCACCTGTAAAATGAAACACTTAGAATAAATAATCTTGGAGATTCCTTCAGCTCTAAATATGGAGTGAAGATATGAGAATTGGGGGAGAGATTGACATTGAACTGCTGGGTCATACCATAAAAATTCAAATTCAACAAATGCTTACTGTTTGTTGGAATAAATATAATTCTAAAGCCTTTTGATATTATACTCTGAAAAGGCTGGCCACCACTGATTTCAGAAAATGATACCATTGGGATTGAGATCTGGATCAAAGATGAGAAAAATCAAGGTCTTATTTTTTAATGTAATGACTCAGAAAATATTATTCACCCTATTAGCAAGTTCTTGGAATGCAACATTTTTCATGATTCCTAATACTGTATTGACATTAACAAGAAATAGCTATTAGCTGTAAAGAGACAGAAAGTGACCTTTTTCTTCCTGATTTCCTCCTTTCCCAAAATGTCCTTGATTTCTTTGCCTATTAATTTCATGTGATCTCTTCCAACATGTAGAATATCTCCTAAATTACCCACTGGTCTGAGAGATAATGTAATGTGTGAGATGAATGAAATACTCATCTTCCTTACAGCTCTTGGAACATTTTCTTTCAAAATGATACACTATTTTTTAGCTTGAATAGTCTTTTCATACCAACCTTAGTAACTACCAAAACAGTTTAATGTTATTAGAATATCATCAAGTTTCATTATGCTTAATAGGAGAGTCTGACAAGAGATAATTTTAAATACATTTCAACCAAAATTAAAATCACAAGTTGTAAAATTAATCCTAAGAAGTGTCAGTTATAATGTGGTATAATTTTGTTCTCCTTAAACTTATTCTTTATTAACTGCTACAGTATGGTGTTCTGGCATAGGACTATAAATATGGCAAAGGAGTCAAAATATTAGCTACCCATTACATTCCAAATCATGGAGACTATGATTTGTCTGGTCACAAGTAAAATTCCTAATTAAATAAAATTAATCTCTTGGATTCAGACCTCTGTTTGGATTCATGGGTCTGCCTTTTCTATCCATCAAATTGCCAACCAGTAGTCTTTTTCCTATTTTTAAATATATGATTTCTACTCATCCCCATGGATCTGTCTAGAATCTTGGGCTTAACCATTCAATAACAAATCTGTGCTGTCAAAAGTCTAAACTTGATTGTGACAAATAAAATTTGATTGAATTCCTATGAGTTTAAGAGAGAAATCAGTCAAGACAATTAACTTTGTGAATAGTTCAGATGGAAATAGATTTTAAAATGGAGGAACAGGAAGTCATGAAACGTAATGGGTTGTAAATCTGTTAGGTGGTCTAGAAGTTCAGAAAAGCAATTTAAAACTGTATCCAAAACTGAACCAGTGATACCACTATTGACTTTTTGCCCCCAAAGGATCAAAAACAGAGGGGGGGGGGAGGAATCTATAAGTGCAAAAAAATTATAATAGCATCTTTTTGTTATAGCAAACAAGTAGAAATAAGGGATGGCTATCACTTGTGGAATTTCTGATGGTATATGAATTAATGGATAAGAAACAACAAAAAGGATGGATTCAGAGAAACCTGGGAAGACTGAAATGAGCAGAACCAGAAGAACAACTTATGGAAAAATTACAATACCATAAAGAAAAATAATTGAAAGTTTTAAGAACTACAATCAATGAAATAATCAGTCATTATTCCAGAAGACTAATGATGAGCTCTATTTCCCATCTCTTGGCATAAAAGTAATAGACTAGAAGTAAAGAATGAAAATTGTATTTTCAAGTGTGGCAAATGAATAAATTTATTTTGCTGGACTATATTTATTCAAAAGGGAGGGCTTTTGTTTTTTTTCAATGGGGGGAATATCTAGAAGGTGAAGAAGAAGTAATGATAGGGATACTTTTTAAAAAGAAAGAAAAGAATACCAACCAATCATATAAAAATGAACAGTAGAGTATAGAAGAGTTTACAAAAAAGTTCTCTATGTTAGGAATCATATGATGGTATATTAGGCAATGAGGTATAGAAGTGGTCCCTGCTATTGCTGCAAATTAATATTAGGAATAATATAGCACAATTTTATACATCAAATATAAGTACTTAAAATGAAGTGTAGCACATAAATTTTCCACATAACTGACGCTTTTGTTAGTAGAGTTGCAAACTGATCCAAACCTTCTAGAGAGCAATTTGGAACTATGACCAAAGGATAATAAAACTATGCATAACCTTTGATCCAGCAATATCACTAATACATCTATATCCCCAAAGATAAAAAGGTGAGGAGAAGAGAAAGGACTTATTTGTACAAAAATATTTATAGTAGCTATTTTAATGGTGACAAAGAAGTGGAGATGGAGGGGATATCCATCAATTGGAGAATGGCTAAACAAGTTGTGGTATATGATTGTAAAAGAATACTACTGTGCTATAAGAAAAGGTGAACAAGCAGATTTCAGAAAAATCTGAAAGATTAATATGAACTGATGCAAAGTGAAGTGAGCAGAAACAGAACATTGTACACAGTAATAACAATATTGTCTAGTGATCAACTGTGAATGACAGCTTTTTTCAACAATACAATAATCTAAAACAATTCCTAAAGGACTCATGATGAAAAATGCTATCCACCTCCAGGGAAATAACTAGTAGAGTAGGAATGTAGGTCAAAGCATCCTATTTTTCACTTTATGTATTTTTTCTTGTTTTTTCCCCCTTGGAGTCTGTGTCTTCTTTCAATATGGTCATTTTTTTGCATAATTAGTATCAAATTGTGTACTATCTTAGGAAAGTGGGAGGTGAAGATGGGAGAGAAAAAATTTGAAAATCAAGAAATTTTTAAATTAATGTTTAAAAATGTAACTATAAGAAAATATTTTAACAAGTTAGATAATTGATGCATTCTTTTTCAAATATCAAAATATTTTTTAAAGTATTTTGGATGAAAAAGCTTCTGAAATATATATGCATATATAAATATATATCATGTCTATATTCCTAAACAAATTTTATCACATACAGGCATATCAATAATTTTTCATCTGGCAGGAAAATAAAATAAAAACCATTAGTTCCTTTTTAATCTTGGTCCCTCATTGTTTTATATAGCAACCAAGAAGTGTGAGGCCAGAGTCTTTGAAATTTTGCTTCATGGAGTCTCTGGGATGAATTGAAGGGAACCCAAACCAGTAACCTAGGAAGAGAATATAACTTCAAAGAAGTTTCAGAAAAGAATTGAGACTACGGTTCTCTGAGAAACAAAAAGGGAGAAACCATTAATTAAAAAGATTTTTAAATTCCCCAAGGCGTTTCGGACTAGCTAATTGAGTACAACATGGGGAAGGGATTATTTCAGAGGAACTAAAGATGGCACCTGGGCTATCAAGCAAAAAAGTTGGCAAACCCCTCCCTCTGAATCTGTGGTATAGCTAGAGACCAGCAGATGGTAGCAGAGAGCAGCAGCAACATTCTCATTCAGACAGGAGCAGTGGAATCTAGCAGAGGAAGGAGGCCAAAACAAGAGTAGGAAAAATCCCTAGTTCAGTAGAAAAAGAGGCTCAATATCATCACAGGAAAGCCTCTACAACTCTGAAGGATCAGAAGCTCAAGTTATATACATTTGAATATACCTTAACCAAATATAGTTCCTATACATGTCCCTCATCATATAGACCCATATTCCCTGCTTTTGCCCCCTACCCTAGTAATGAAATGTTAATCTATCTATACAAGAGTCTCCTCCTGTATGTATGGGAAAAAACCTTCATTCTTACTTATCTAACCATGGGACTCAATTAAATGTCTTATGTTGTGAATCAATGCGCTTCATATTTGACCAGTAAAAGGAACACATTGGTGGGGGCTCATAAGCTATTGTTTTTGAATGGATGATGACCTACATCCATAAGGATATAGTGGATAGAGAGTTTGCCTGGAAGTAAGGAGGATTTGGGTTTAAGACAGGACTCTGACCCATACTTATTATGTCACTTTTGGATTATAACTCAATTTTCAGGGTACCAGACAACTCTCAAGATTATAATTTGCAGAGAAAATGCTGACCTACATTGATCAGTATTTCAATTTCCTCATGGAAAATAAAAATCAAAAGTTCATAGCTACCCACCCTTGTATGAACCTGAAAGAAATCCTTCCTCACAGGATTATTGTGAGGATGAGAAGAAACAATAAATGCAAAATACTTTGAAAATCCTAAAATACTTTATGAACACTAGTTATTATTCTGACTTCAAATCCAGTACTCTTATCAATATATCATACTACCTTCTATGCACCAATGCCAAGTAATTTACTAACTCTTATCACTACACCTTACATATATCCATTAGCTCCAGCCCTTATCTTACCAGTTCTTCCTATCACCCTCTCCTTTTCCTATCCCTTCTCATATAACCCCCATAAAATCCAATGTATGGGGCAGAAAGGATTAGGCCAGAAACAACTGAAACTTGTTATCACTCCACTTTTGTGGGAGTGCTTAGAAGAACAGTTATGTCTGTGAGGAGCTATCCTCACAGTTGTCTCTATTGTTGTTGACAAGTTGGTGTAAGATTTGGCAGATTTGGTGAAGTAGCTGGAACTGAAAGGGGATAAAACATCACATTCCATTTTCTCATCATCATCATCACCACTGCCACCATTATATCAAGCAAGCTTAACATAAGTAAGAGGTCTGCCTTTCTTTTAAAAAGTTTCCCTTTTTGAATTTTTTAATTCCAAGTTATTAAAACCAGGTCAAGTAGCATCAACTACCTATTTACATGCCTACTGCTGTGCTAGATGTGGCTGAAATATCAAGAGAAGCATAAAATGTCTTAACTATCTCCAGGAAGATCAAAATAAGTTCATTCATTCATTATCTGTGCATTAAGTGTCTGCTATGTGAATAGCATTGCACTGTGGGTGATATAAGAAGGAGATACAATATCAGACAAAAATGTTGTTTAACAAAAAGATTGGCTCTGAAATCAGAAAGCTTGGGTTCAAATCTTGCCTCCAGTTTTTGATATTCAAGTGACTTTGGGCAAGATCCTTTAACTCTCAGGACTTCAGGTTGTTCATCTAGAAAATAAAGGAGTTGGGATTTGGTGATTGATGAGCTCTCTGATAAAATTCACTGCAAAAGTGCATAATATAGATTATAAATGCAATTAGAGGGAGGCAGAGCCAAGATGGCAGAGTAAAGGCAGGGAATCTTGAACCTCTCCCCCAAAATACTACAAATTCCTTTTAATATTAAATAGATTTTGGAGCATAAGAACAAGCTAAAAGACAGAGTAGAGCATTTTCCAGCCAAAGACAACTTAACACAGTCCCAGCCCCAGTCCCAGTCCCAGCCTCATGCCAGCAAAACAAGAAATGGCCTCGGGGCCTCTGAATCAGCAGCAGCACTGGTGGCTTCCAGACCTCTCAGCCCTGAGACACAAAGACAACTTGGAAGATTTATCAGTGGAGTGAGAAAAACTCAGCAAAGCTAGAATGGGCATAGGCAGTGGTGGCAGAGGCAGCTTCTGGGGCCTCAGCTCAAAGGAATTCTGTTAATTAGCACTGAGGAGGGACTTTTGCTTTAGCACACTAGATCTTACAGCTACAGTGGGGCCGGGACACTCTTAACAGTTCCAACGCAGAAGAGTACTTACGGTCCCACCTCTAGAAGGAGCTCTGAAAACTGCTGCACAAAACCTCTGAAGCCTAGGACAGTGCATCCTCCACCACAGAAACAGAGCCTTACTCTAACTAAGAGTCAAAAGGCAAGTAAACTAACAGGATAGGAAAATGAGCAACCAACAGAAAAATATTCTGACCACAGAAAGTTACTCTGGTGACAAAAAAGGTCAAAACACACATTCAGAAGAAGATAAAGTCAAAGTTCCTAAATCCAAAGCCTCCAAGAAAAATGAAAATTGGGCTCAAGACATGGAAAAGCTCAAAAGGGATTTTGAAAATCAAGTAAGAGAGACAGAGGGAAAATTAGGAAAAGAACTGACAATTGTGCAAAAGGAAATGCAAAAGTTTTATGAGGAGCAGAATGCCTTAAAAAGCAAAATTGGACAAATGAGAAAGGTGGTACAAAAGCTCACTGAGGAAAATAATTCCCTATAAATTTTAATTGATCAAATGGAACCTAATAACTTTATGAGAAATCAAATACATAAAGCAAAACCAAAAAATGAAAAAAATGCAAAATATTTCATTGGGAAAACAACTGACTTAGAAAATAGAACCAACAGAAATTATTTTAAAATTATTAGTCTACCTGAAAGTCATGATCAAAAAAAAGACCCTGGACATCACCTTTCAAGAAATTATCAAGGAAGACTCTCATGATATTCTAGAACCAGAGGATAAAATAGCCATTGAAAGATTCCACCAATCATCTTCTGTAAGAAATTCCAAAATGAAAACTCCCAGAAATATTATAGCCGAATTCTGGAACTCCCAGGTCAAGGAGAAACAACTGCAAGCATCCAAAAAGAAACAATTCAAGTATAGTGAAGCCATAGTCACAATAACACAAGATTTAGTAGCTTCTACAGTAAAGAACTAGAGGACTTGGAATATGATATTCCAGAGCAATGGAGGTAGGATTACAACCAAGAATCAACTACCCAGCAAAATCAAGTATCCTTCTTCAGGGGAAAATGTTCAGGAACATTCAATGAAATACAATTTGTGTGTGTGTGTGTGTGTGTGTGTGTGTGTGTGTTTTGAATGAGGTAATTGGGGTAAAGTGACTTGTCCAGGGTCACACAGCTACAAAGTGTTGTGTCTGAGGCAAATTTGAATTCAAGTCCTCCTGACTTCAGGACTGATGTTCTATCCACTGTGTCACCTAGATGCCCCTGAAATACACTATTTTCCTGATGAAAAGACCACCATTTATAAATGATCAAAAGATATGAACTATGATTCATATCCTAAAAGATATGCTAACAATAATGCTACTAGGCATGAATTTTTAAAAATTAATAAAAAAGGAAAAGGACTTATATATACAAAAATATTTATAACAGCTCTCAGGGCAAAAAATTATAAACTGGGGGGATGCCCATCAATTGGAAAATGGCTGAATATATTGCTATATGTGGTTATGATGAGATATGATTGGTTCTATGGGAAATGATGAGCAGGATGATCTCAGAAAAATTTGGAAAGTCCTCCACAAACTCAAAGAGAAATGTGCTATGTACAAAGTAATAGTAATGTTCTTGGATAATCAGCTGTTAATGACTTTGCTATTCTCAGCAATACAGTGATCCATGACTACACTGAAGGACTTTATGATGAAAAACCCTATTCATGCCCAGAGAAAGAATTGATTATGTCTGAATACAGATTAAAGCATCTTTCTCTCTCTCTCCCTCTCCCTCCCTCTGTCTCTCTCTCTCTCTCTCTCTCTCACTCTCTCTCTCTCTCAACTTTATTTTTTGAGGATTCTTTTTAGGGGGGAAGATCTATGTTCTCTTTCACAACATGACTTTTATGAAAATGTTTTGCATAACTTCATTTGGGCTTTCTCAGTCAGGGCTGGGAATGGGGATAAAGAAGAGAATCTATAACTCCAAGTTTTAAAAACAAATATAAAAATTGTTTTAAATGTGAGGGAAAATAATTTTTTTAATTTTTTAAAAAATACAAATATAAGCTCAAAAATATATAAGTGCAATTAGATTCCAGACAAGGGAAAAATCAATATGAATTATGTAGAATACATAAGGAATAGTGAAAATGTTCATTTTACTGGAATTAGCAGGATGAGTAACAGTTAGCTTCATAGAGGATACTGCACATGGAAAGAACCACATAAGCATGAATTGTGTGTGGGAGAGCAAAGAGATGAGTGCTGCAGTAGATGACCTATGATGGAATATATATCAATCAATAAATATTTATTAAGTATTTACCCTGTAACAGGCACTGTGTTATGTGCCAGGGAAACAAAGACAAATGTGAACTAGTCTGTACCCTCAAGGAGCTTACATTCTATTTGGGTATATAACAAATACCTGCATATGTGTAGTACAAAGTAAAATTGGATATATCATAAAAGTCTAGATTATTGGGCATTCTGAGTACCAATAATTAGTGAGTTAGGGGACTTAATTTTTTTATGTTTGCTTTAAAATTCCTCTAGATTCAACACCTATTTTAGTCATTTTGGTTTTGTTGACTGTCTATAATTACATTATAAACTGGCCAATGAACAGAGCATTAGCTACTCTCCAACTGTTTTGTTTTTTTTAACAAAGATAGGAATGGGACACTTTAGTTCAATAAGATAAATATGTGCTTCACAGCTTAATCAATACTTGTAATCCAAAGGAAAATATTTTAATGCTCTGTCCACAATTTGCAGAGTGAATTTTTTCATATCCAACTCCTTTATTGGCACTCAAAATAAGTTGAGTAGAAGAAATTCCTACTGCAACTGTGATGTGAAGAGAAAATAAAGCTCCACACATTGGCCAGCTTATAATGTAATTGTATAAAATCAACAAAACCAAATGGTCATAGTAGGTATTGAATCTAGAGGAATTTTAAAGCAAACATGAAAAAAATGAAGTCCCCATAACAGAATATTATTTAGCATAACCATGTGAAGTGTTCTCACTGCACTAATGAGTCATTAAGGAAAGCATTTGGGAACTAGAGATGTGCTATAATTAGGTTATCTGTATTTTTAACACAGGCACAGACACACAAAAAATCAAAAGCTGCATAAAGCAGCATAGGTCTGTTGGGAAAGAGACCACTTCATGAAAGACTCCAAGCAGGAGGAATAAGCTCTAACAACTCAGAACTCAGTTGTGCAGTTAATTTAACAAAATTCTATGAACAAATCTCTCAGTCTTTAACAACAACCATCCTTAAACCATCTCCCAGCTTCTCCTTGACTGGAAGAAATATCCCATTCCTAAACACCCATCTGGCACATTTATCAGTTTAGATGGAGTGGAAATAGCAAATCCAATCATAACAAAAGGGGGAGTTGGGGAGACACACACACACACACACACACACACACACACACACAAACCGAAGTGTGATGAATTAGTTATTGCACATAATTAAATTTCAAAGGTCACACAAAGAATGCAAAAAGCAAGAGATATCACCACCACATAGGGAAGGAGAGGGGATTTGGTTATAAAAACATTTCTAGAGTTTAAGGAAAGGAGAGGAGGAAGAGAAAGAGAAATAAGAGGATTTTGGTGAAAGAAGGGGAAGAAAAGAAGGAAGCAAAATATAAGGAAAGGGGGAATTGAAGGGCAAAAGAAAAGGAGGAGGAAAATGGAAAAGGAAGGAGAAGGAGGTAAAAAGGAGAGGGAGAATAAGAGAAGAAGGAACTAGGAAGAAAGAAAATAAGGAAGTAGGGGAAGAAATGGAATTACAGATTGCTCATTTTTTGTCCTTCTCTCCCCCACCATGCACCTGCTGCTTTAAGAAGTACACACACACACACACACACACACACACACACACACACACCAATACCAACCAAACAGTAAATGTTGTACAATGGTTCCAACAAGGCTGGAATATTGCCAGGGAAAATTACCACTCTTCCACCAAGATAAACATCATATTACTTCATTACCCTTTTAAAACATATGCAAATTAAATCCATTATTCTTTTTTCCTCCCAGAAATGAAGTTCATTTGGCTGGAATTCAGCGGCTTCTTTTGTCACTACTGACCATGAATGGATGAACTTCATGTAGACAGTGCCCACTGCCCATCTTTGAATCAAACATTAATACCATTTGACAGTAATAAATAGCACTTATCACAATGGGGATCGAATAATGATTTTCCCACTAAGCTGGCTCATCAGAGCCTATCAGCTGACAATTGCATAAATGAGATTAGCATAGCAGCTGCCTATGACAAATGTGTCTAAATCCTTCTAATGCCAGCTACTTCTTTGATCTCCCTATTCCGATGATGCCAAAAACCCAGATCCACTTTTCCAAAATACATCTTGTTTATTATAGATACATGAGTATGTCCCAAAGCATTCTGCTGTCCCAAGGCATCCTTCATGAAAAGAACTGGGAATATTGATAGAAAACTATCGCCTTTGGCATAGCACATCCCCAAATCATTTTTCCCTGCATTTTAAGTAATTCCTTTTCAAAATGGAGTCGATATTGTGCCTTGTCATACTTCCTGTTCAGACACTCACCAGAATGTAATGAGTTTCCATTCTTGCCATTTCAAATGAAAATGATTATTGTGGTTTCCCTTTGATTATTGCTTTCAGAGGTATCAAGTTCATACAAATTTAAATCCATTCCCAGGAATATAAACCACAGTCCTATACTTTCCATTATTCAATCATACTGAAACATACACTTGTTCTTTGTGTGAGAATGCAAATATAGTGTGAAACCTAACCTGAACTAGAATGTCTTCATTTATCCTCTTCTGAAATATATTTCTCTGATGAGAGGGAACAGTGAACACACCATTTTCTTTAGTTGTTTCTGGGACTCTCCAGGATTTAATCTAATCCAATTCTCCTGAAGAACATGAGTTTATATGAAATTTAAAGCATTTGGAAGATGAGATTTGTGAAGTTGGAGAAAGAAAGACAGGACAGTCTAAGCCAAAAGGGAGACTATTGTGCATAAGATTTTTGATAACATAGATGGCCCAGGAGTAGAGCATTTGAAAACTACAGATTCAAGAGAATGACAGATAATTCACATCCAGTCCACATCTGCAAGACATCCAATCCCCATCAAGATCACAATCATCCCCTAACCCAATCATTTTGATGACCTATCCAAAAATCTGTTCAACTGTAAATAAAATCCAGTTTTGCATTGTTTATCCAGATTTTTCTTCATCTAAATATTTCCTTTTTAATGATGAATCTAATAGGCTTTAACTATATTTATTCCCAAGGGTCTTGAGTCATGTCATAGTGCCTTATGCATAGAAGACAATTAATAAATATTTGTTGATTAATTGGTGTTTATATTATGAAAAACACCAGATGGAAAAACATTCAAATAAGTGTTTTGAGTTATTTTAACTAATCACCCAAAATGGGGAACTTTGGATCCATTCAGTTGGAAGAAATCATTGTTTAAGATGGACCAAAAGTCATATATTCAAACTTGATCAATAAGACGGACCAAAAGTTGAAAAAATAATTTTGAAATACATTCTCATAATGATATAATTGACTCCATTCCAAATTTGTGCTATCTAACCTGTGCTAGACTTTTAATGCTGCTCAATAATCTTTTTGTTAATTTCTAATTGACCCCGTATTGTAATGCCCACACTAACTGTCCTAAATCCTTTCTATTCTGCTCAAGTTCCCAACACCATCTTCCCTCAACTACCTCACTCTGAGCAGCTGCAGCTTTATTACCAAGGTTATTCAACATGAGTTTCCTTAACATTATTCTAAAAGTTCCTCTATCTCTTTCTTTTCTCCTATCTCAACTGAAGAGATGATTCTGTTTCTTAGTAAGGGCTAAACTCATATCCTTGGTTTCATCTCCTTCCATACCTTTCAAGACCTTGTTCTCTCAATTATCCTTCCTTCCCCTTCCCCTTTCATTTATAGCCCAATGAATAAAGTGTATATTCATAGCGATTACTATGTGATAGCCACTATGCTGGATATATAAATTCAAGAAAACAAGAATGTCCCTGTCTCCAGAAGCTTATAATTTTATCAGGGAAGATGACATATATGGGGAAGTTGGAAAGAGAAAGTAAAAGATAAGGAGGTTGAAGAGGTGAAAAAGTAGGAGTCTGGAGAGTCAAATTAGTTAAAGGGTAATAAAATAAGGCTAAAGATGTTGCTGAAAATATGGTTCCAAGCAAGGAGTTACTCATCAGAAAAGTGGGACCTCAGAGTGAGGAGGAGCAAGAGAAGTCCAGAGAGAGAGTTAAGCATGGATAACAGGTTTTTGCATTTAGTAAGCACAAAGTAAATATTTGTGGGATTGCTCAGAGAAGACATTTTTGGCCCACATGTCTGAACTAGAAAATTTAGTCCTCACTAGCTTTTGTGTTTGTTGCCCACAAAAATTCCTGGGTTTTTTCTCTGTAATTTTTAAATGACAGTACGTTATGACTTTCATCGTTTCTCTTCATTTAAGGCAGTAAAACTGTCTAGATGGGACTTGGTGTGGATTTCCAAAGTATTATCTTCAGCCAATACTGACATCATTCATTATTTAATCTTGAAGCAGATGAAACTGGGATTTATAACTATAATTCTTTATTATAGACACACAGGATTGGGTAAATAGAAATATTGAATTAAGTACCAAATTCTCTGTTGCCCAGGGGAAGATATTATTTGATGGTCACCAGGTAGAGCTGTAACTAATAATTCTGGGACAACTTTGGTTGAGGGAACTTGAGGTTGTACTAAAGGCTGACCCTCAGAGAGAGAATTCAATTGCAGGTGGAGCTACATTGACCAGTCCTCTTTTTTTGTTTTCCTCTTTACTCAGCTGTCCCCTTGCACTCTTCTGGAACCCATCTTTCCCAATCTCTCAGCCATACAAAAATGAGTCAGCTGTAACAAACAAAAACAATAGTCTCCAAAGTACTATAGTGACCAAATATGTCCTTTGGTGTTTGGACTTGCTAGAAAAGTTCCTGTTATTCTGTCTGATATAAATTCTTTATGGTTAAAAGAACCAACTTGAAAGAATTCAGCCTGTGGTTCAGATGGGGTTAATATAGAATTAACAAATGCACTGGTTGTAGTTTCAAGGTAATATAAAACATCTTCAGGCGTAGATGATAAATGTGTTTACATGAATCCAAATGGTATTTCAATGGGCCCATGGTCAAGAAGGCTATCTAGCTTTTATAGAGCTGTACTATTTCATTTAGAATCACTTTGAGCAAAGTCCACTCTGAATTTTTAAGAGATGGACACTTTCTATGGTCTTTTCATATGGTAATACACAGCAAATTACAGTCTGCCTTTTTTGTTGAAACTATAACCAAACAGCTAGCTTATTAAGAAGAAACTATCATAGGCAGCGATTTTGCTTGCTCTTAACCGAATGAAAAGCAAACAATTAGTTTAAAAATATATTTGACTAAGACACTTTGGACAGGGGTGGGGTAACAGGGAACAGGTCAACAGGAGAAGAAATACACACTAAAAACTGTAATATTTCCTCCTCAAATCAGCCACACAAAAAGAAATTAAATCCCATTGGGATTATTTGAGGAGAATCTTAGAGGCATTGAAGGGACAGATTTTGGAATAGTGATCTTGAATTGAGGTTAGAATATCTAATTGAAATAAGATAAATTCTTTTCTGAATTATCAAACTATGAAATATATCCAGTATTGTGGTCAATAATCCCCAAGAAGTGGACCAAGAAAAGCAGAGAACAGATTTTTTAAAGTGTTACCCATTCAAACATGTAGGAAATTGTCATCCTCCAGTGCACATTCGATATTTCAATAACCTTGACATTTCATCTTGCCTTAAACTTGTACAAATTATGAAGTCCCATAAAAAATGATTAACAATGGTAATATATGCGCTCTCTTAATGCCAGAGACAATTAGAGAATGAGACATAATTAGAGAGCAGTTGGTGTGCAGTCCAATTATTTTACTGTCTCTGTTTGATAAGGGAGAAGTTTGACTTGATCAGTCATAATACTGACCAAACTACATTAGGAATAAATGCATGTTAAAGACCTGAGGATTGTTTGGAGACAGGGCAAAGGCAAAGGCAAAAGGGAAAAAAAGCCATTTCAAATAATAATACATGAGGGTTAATCAAAAACTAAATAAGAAGTATGTCTTACATGTAGAATTTTCTAATCTTACTTTTCATTTCAAACATAACATATTCACATATTCAATCTGGTGAGTGTGTAAATAAAACTTACTAGTTCCTTTCCTGCTCTTCAGCTAATCATCTTTCCTTTTTGTTCCACCTCATTACTCCTGGCTTTGGTCCATTGTTTTAAGCTAAGTAATCTTCCTCTCTCTCTCAGTGTCTGCAATTTTACAAATATTTGCAAGCTAATCTTATGTCTTATCCTGGTATTTGACATAAATCTCTTTAATGTTTCCAACCAGTTGCTCATTTTTTTCTCTGAATTTCTAATTGTCTGATCCATATATTGATTGATATATATATATATATATATTAAATATTTGTACTGGACCTGTGATTTCTTCAGTTTATGGAACATGCAGTGAAGAAACTCTTGCTACTAATACAGAGAAACTTCTCTGAAACTCAGCCCATACTTGGAGGCATTAAGAATTTAAGTAATAAACCGTATTAGATCTAGGAGGAGCTTTACAAGCCATCTAGTCAAACTGTCATTTTTTTCTCTAGCACACTGAGGCCCAGAAAAGTTAACTTGCTCAGAATCTCATAGTCAGTAAATACCATACAGTATAACAAGGAGATAATATACATGTACACATATAGATACACATATAGACACATGCACAAATATACATTGTACACAGATGAAGATAGAATACAGTATTACCTTACAACTGATAAACATTAATTAAACATCTACTATGTGACAAGCACTGTGCTAAATACTAGGATACAAAATGCTGCAAAAGACACTCCAAACCTCAAGGAGATTGCAATCCATCAAATCATATATACATGCATATATGTATGTGTCATATACAATGACATATTGTATATGAAACAATTATTATAATATTATTATTATTAATACTTGGATGTCAAGGAAGTTTGGTCTTGCTTTTTTCCAAGGAATCTTCTTTTAACACTCTCCAGATGACATGGGAGCAGTGTAGGAAGTTTTCAAATTGGATAGGCTCTGAATGATATATTCAGCTTTGGCTCCTAGGCAAGACTCAGCTACCATTGGCAAAATAATACATAGTTTGATTTTAAAGAATTTATTTTTGCTTTTTAAATTTACATATATAATATATATTTAAATGTATTGCGTGTGTATATGTACACTGCATGTATATACATATATGTTGCCTTATATGTGTATATATAAAACATATAATGTACATGCATATGAATTTTAAAAGACAAAAATAAGTTCTTTAATATCAAACTATACAATTTTTACTTCAAAATTCTTTATTTTTCCAATGCCAGCTATGTCTTACATAGAAGCTAAAACTGAATCCAGGATCTATTCTATTTGAAAATCTCCCCAGACTACTCCTCTGTCCTTTGGAGAATGTCAACAGATTTCTTGGAATTTAAGAGATCAAGATTCCTTGGCATCCATGCAATAATAATATCATAGTCATATTTTTATATATCATATATTATATGTTATTTAATATATTTTACATTGTGGTCTATATGTATATGTGCATATACACATCTATGTTATCTGATGAGAGGAGTACTCACATTATTGAATCAATAAGACCAAAGGTCCACATTACTTAAAGCAAAGTTCTATTGTACCTTAAATCTATAATAATATAAATAATAACACCACTAAAAAGGAATGTGATGAATTATATAGTAAAAAATCTGGCCCTAGAAAACTGATTAAGAAATACAACATCCTTTTTTTCAGAAAAGAGTTAGGGTCTTCTGCTGTAGAATGACTATCAGTCATCAGTTGTTTTCTTAAGTTTTTCTTTGTTGTGAGGAAGAGTTTGGTGAGAGTAGGGATGGATAAGGGCAATGACTATGTTGGATTTTTTTTTAAGCAAAATTAAACTTTTTAATTCTCACTTCAAAATTCTTTCTTTTTGATAATGTAAGCTTTGAGTGTCTTATCCAGGAACCCCCAAGCAACATGATATAGTAAAAACCAACTTTTAAGTCAAAAAGAAACTTCTTGTCTTTGACTCTACCATTAATTATAGAAATGATGTGACTTCAATTGTTATTTAATTTCTCTGAGTCTTCCTTTGTTTTCCTGAAACAATGAATACACCATTTTAATTATAAGCATCTTTTTCTTGCTCCCTGTGCCTAGGTTTAATTTCTTTTTTTTCTTTTTTCTTTTTTTAAGTTGAGGCAGCAACCATCTGATTTATTTCAAAAGCTATTTTTAACACACATACTTTATTTTTTTATAGTAGCATTAATTTTATTATTTATTTATTTATTTATTTATGTTTATGTTTAGTTTTATTTTTTTAAATAACTTTTTATTGACAGAACCCACGCCAGGGTAATTTTTTACATTATCCCTTGCACTCACTTCTGTTCCAATTTTTCCCCTCCCTCTCTCCACCCCCTCCCCAAGATGGCAAGCAGTCCTATACATGTTAAATAGGTTACAATATATCCTAGATACAATATATGTGTGCAGAACCTTGTTGCAAAGGGAGAATTGGATTCAGAAGGTATAAATAACCCGGGAAGTAAAACAAAAATGCAAACAGTTTACATTCATTTCCCAGTGTTCTTTTTTTGGGTGTAGCTGCTTCTATCCATCCTTGATCAATTGAAACTGAGTTAGATCTCTTTGTCAAAGAAATCCACTTCCATCAGAATACATCCTCAAACAGTATCGTTGTTGAGGTATATAATGATCTCCTGGTTCTGCTCATTTCACTTAGCATCAGTTCATGTAAGTCTCTCCAGTCCTCTCTGTATTCATCCTGCTGGTCATTTCTTACAGAACAATAATATTCCATAACATTCATATACCACAATTTACTCAATCATTCTCCAATTGATGGGCATCCATTCATTTTCCAGTTTCTGGCCACTACAAACAGGGCTGCCACAAACATTTTGGCACATACAGGTCCCTTTCCCTTCTTTAGTATCTCTTTGGGGTACAAGCCCAGTAGAAACACTGCTGGATCAAAGGGTATGCACAGTTTGATAGCTTTTTGAGCATAGTTCCAAATTGCTCTCCAGAACGGCTGGATATGTTCACAATTCCACCAACAATGTATCAGTGTCCCTGTTTTCCCACATCCCCTCCAACATTCCGCATTATCTTTCCCTGTCATTCTAGCCAATCTAACAGGTGTGTGGTAGTATCTCAGAGTTGTCTTAATTTGCATTTCCCTGATTAATAATGATTTAGAGCATATTTTCATATGGCTAGAAATAGTTTTAATTTCTTCATCTGAGAATTGTCTTTTCATATCCTTTGATCATTTATCAATTGGAGAATGGCTTGATTTCTTATAAATTAGAATCAATTCTCTATATATTTTGAAAATGAGGCCTTTATCAGAACCTTTGACTGTAAAAATGTGTTCCCAGTTTTTTGTTTCCCTTCTAATCTTGTCTGCATTTGTTTTGTTTTACAAAAACTTTTCAATTTGATATAATCAAAATTTTCTATCTTGTAGTCAATAGTGATCTCTAGTTCTTCTTTGGTCATAAATTCCTTCCTCTTCCATAGGTCTGAGAGGTAAACTATTCTATGCTCTCCAAATTATTTATAATCTTATTCTTTATGCCTAGGTCATAAACCCATTTTGACCTTATCTTGGTGTACAGTGTTAAGTGTGGGTCAATGCCTAGTTTCTGCCATACTAATTTCCAGTTTTCCCAGCAATTTTTGTCAAATAATGCATTCTTATCCCAAAAACTGGGGTCTTTGGTTTTGTCAAACACTAGATTATTAAAGTTATTGGCTGTTTTCTCTTTTGAACCTAACCTATTCCATTGATCAACTAGTCTATTTCTAAGCCAATACCAGATGGTTTTAGTAACTGCTGCTTTATAATATAATTTTAGATCTGGTACAGCTAGGCCACTTTCATTTGATTTTTTTTTCAATAATTCCCTTGAAATTCTTGACCTTTTGATTTTCCATATGAACTTTGTTGCTATTTTTTCTAGGTCATCAAAATAGTTTTTGGGGAGTCTGATTGGTAGAGCACTAAATAAATAGATTAGTTTAGGTAGTATTGTCATCTTTATTATATTTGCTCACCAATCCAAGAACATTTAATATTTTTTCAGTTGGTTAGATCAGACTTAATTTGTGTGGAAAGTGTTTTGTAGTTTTGCTTATAAAGTTTCTGATTTTCCCTTGGCAGATAGATTCCTAAATATTTTATACAATCAGTAGTTACTTTAAATGGAATTTCTCTTTGTAACTCTAACTGTTGGGTTTTGTTAGCGATATATAAGAATGCTGATGACTTACATAGATTTATTTTGTATCCTGCAATTTTGCTAAAGGTGTGGATTGTTTCTAATAACTTTTTAGTAGAAACTCTGGGATTCTCTCAGTATACCATCATATCATCAGCAAAGAGTGATAATTTGGTTTCCTCATTGCCTATTCTTATTCCTTTAATCTCTTTCTCAACTCTTATTGCCAAAACTAGCATATCTAATACAATATTAAATAGTAACGGTGATAGTGGGCAACATTGTTTCATTCCTGATCTTATTGGGAATGGTTGTGATTTGTCCCCATTACATATGATGCTTACTATTGGTTTTAAATAGATGCTACTGATTATTTTAAGGAAAAGTACATTTATTCCTATACTCTCAAGTGTTTTTAATAGAAATTGATGTTGGATTTTATCAAATGCTTTTTCTGCATCTATTGAGATGATCATATGATTTTTGTTAATTTGGTTATTAATATGGACATACTGATAGTTTTCCTAATATTGAACCAGCCCTGCATTCCTGGTATAAATCCTACTTGATCATGGTGTATTATCCTGGGCATAATTTTTTGTATTTTAAGATTTAAGCATTTTAAGATTTTAGCATCAATATTCATTAGGGAGATTGGTCTATAATTTTCTTTCTCTGTTTTCAACCCACCTGGTTTAGGTATCAGTACCATGTCTGTGTCATAAAAGGAATGTGGTAGGACTCTTTCATTCCTATTTTTTCAAATAGTTTATAAAGCATTGGGGCTAATTGTTCTTTGAATGTTTGGTAGAATTCACATGTAAATCCATCTGGTCCTGGGGATTTTTTTTAAGGGACTTGATTAATAGCTTGTTCTATTTCTTTTTATGAAATGGGACTATTTAGGCAATTTACTTCCTCCTCTGATAATCTGGGAAGCCTATATTTTTGGAGGTAGTCATCCATTTCACTTAGGTTATCAATTTATTGGCATAGAGTTGGGCAAAGTAACCTCTTATTATTTCTTTAATTTCCTCTTAATTGGTGGAAAGTTTTCCCTTTTCATTTTTAAGACTACTAATTTGATTTTCCTCTATCCTTTTTCTAATAAGATTTACCAAAGGTTTATCAATTTTATTGTTTTTTTCATAAAACCAACTCTTAGTTTTATTTATTAGTTCAATAGTTTTTTTTTTACGTTTTATATTATTAATTTCTCCTTTTAATTTTAGAATTTCAAGTTTAGTAATTGATTGGGGGGGTTTAATTTGGTCTTTTTGTAGCTTTTTAAGTTGCAAGCCCAATTCATTGATCTTCTCTTTCTCTATTTTATTCAAGTAAGCCTCTAAGGATATAAAATTTCCCCTTATTACTGCTTTGGCTGCATCCCACAAATTTTGGTATGATGTTTCACCATTGTCATTATCTTGAGCAAAATTATTAATTGTGTCTATAATTTGCTGTTTCACCCAATCGTTCTTTAAGATGAGATTATTTAGTTTCCAATTACTTTTTGGTCTATTTACACCTAACTTTTTGTTGAATGTAGTTTTTATTGCATTGTGATCTGAAAAGAAAGCATTTACTATTTCTGCCTTCCTGCATTTAATTTTGAGGTCTTTGTGTCCTAATATATGGTCAATTTTTGCGTAGGTTTCATGAACTACTGAGAAGAAAGTATACTCCTTTCTGTCACCATTCAGTTTTCTCCAGAGATCTATCATACCTAATTTTTCTAATATTCTATTTACCTAATTTCTTTCTTATTTGTTTTGTGATTTGATTTATCTAAATATGAGAGTGCAAGATTGAGATCTCCTGTTATTGTAGTTTTGCTGTCTATTTCTTCTCACAACTCTCTTAACTTCTCCTTTAGGAAGTTAGATGCTATACCACTTGGTGCATATACATTTAATACTGATATTGCTTCATTGTCTATAGTACTTTTTAGCAAGATATAGTTTCCTTCCTTATCTCTTTTGATTAGATCAATTTTTGCTTTTGCTTGATCTGAGATAAGGATGGCTACTTGTTTTTTTACTTCACCTGAAGCATAACAGATTCTGCTCCAGCCTTTTACCTTTACTCTGTATGTATCTCCCTGTTTTAAATGTGTTTCCTGTAAACAACATATTGTATGTAGGGTTCTGACTTTTGATCCAGTCTGCTATCCACCTCCTCTTTATGGGAGAGTTCATCCCATTCACATTTATGGTTAAAATTACTAATTCTGTATTTCCTGTCATCCTAATATCCCCAAATTATGCTTTTCTTTTTCTTGTCCCCTTTCCCCCTTCCCTAGTATTAAACTTATTGGTCCCACTTGCATCACGCAGCTCTCCCTCTTTAGTATCCCTCTCTCCTCCCTTTGAATACCTTCCCCTTTCTTGTACCCTTCCCTTATTACTCTTTTTCCTTTTCTCTTTTCCTCTCCCACTTTTTAATGAGGTAAGAGAAGATTATCTGTAAAACAAATATGTCAATTATTTCCTCTTTGAGCCAACTCTGATGAGAGTAGGATTCACACAATGTTCTTCTTCCTCTTTAAGTTCCTTCAGATATGATAGGTTTCCTTTGCCTCATTGTCGCATGCAGTTTCCCTCTTTTTATCTCCCCTTTTCCCTTTTTCTGACACTATCCCCTTTCCATTTCTACTTCCCTTTTTTATGTTATATCAGTAAAATCAAATTATACATGTGGTTTTTATGTATATCCACAACAGAAATACAGTTCTCAAGAGTGCCTTTTATTTTTTTCTACTTCTCTTGATTCCTGTTGTTGGAGATCAAATTTTTTGTTTAAGTCTGGTTTTTTCCTTAGAAACAACTGGAATTCCTCTGTTTCATTAAATGTCCATCTTCTTCCATGGGAAAAAAAATGCTCAGCTTAGCTGGGTAGTTTATTCTTAGCTGCATTCCAAGTTCTTTTGCCTTTCAGAATATCAGATTCCAGGACTTTCGATCCTTTAATGTTGAGGCAGCCAGATCTTGCATGACCTTTATTGTGGCACCTCGATATTTGAACTGTTTTTTCCTGGCTGCTTGTAAAATTTTTTCTTTAGTCTGAAAATTCTGAAGTTTGGCCACAATATTCCTCGGAGTCTTTATTTTAGGGTTTTTTTCAGAAGGTGTTCGATGAATTCTTTCAACGCCTATTTTACCTTCCGGTTCCATTACTTCTGGACACTTCTCTTTGATGATTTCCTGTAAAATAGTATCTAGGCTCTTTTTTTTCATCATAATTTTCGGGTAGTCCAATGATCCTCAGGTTATCTCTCCTACATCTATTTTCCAGGTCTGTTGTTTTTCCAAATAAATATTTGACATTTTTTCCCAATCTTTCATTTTTTTGGTTTTGGTTGACTGATTCTTGATGTCTCAATGAATCAATCATTTCTATTTGTTCAGTTCTGATTTTTAGTGAGTTATTTTCTTCATTAGCTTTTTTTACTTCTTTTTGTATATGTCCAATTGAGTTGTTTTGCTCTATAGATTTTTTTTTTCCATTTCACTATTTTTTTTTTTTTAGTGAGTTATTTTCTTTTTCCAATTCACAAATTCTGTTTCCCTGCACTTCTTGGGAGTTTTCAAAAATCTTTTCCAATTCACATTTCAGAAAGTTGTTTTCTTTTTCCACTTTATCAAATTTTTCTTTTAGTGAGTTATATGCCTTTTCTGTACTCTCTTGCATAGCTTCTCTTTCCTTTCCCCATTTTTCTTCTAATTCTCTTTTAAGGTTTTTAATAGTCTCTTCTAGGAGAGCCTTTTGTATTGGGGACCAACAATTGTCTGGAGACTGTCTGCTGTTAGTCTCTTCAGGGTTGAAAAGCTGTTCTTTTTCTGTATAGAAACTATCAATTGTTCTTTTGATTTTTTTACTCATTTTTTAAAGCCTGTAGGATCTGCCTTCAGAGCCAGGAGGTTACCAGCTTCCTCTGCAGAGCAGTGAAAGGTGTATGGGTGGGTAGCTGTCCTGCCAACCAGCTACAAAAAGCAGCGAGGTACTGGAGTGCTCTGGGAAAGCGTTACCCACCCGGGAGTAATTCAGGCCTGCAGGGTGGAGCTGGGAAAGTGCCCTGCAAAGAACCCCTGCTGTGTGAGATAACCGCTGCCCTGGGGCTAGACGCTGAGCAGTGAGAGTTTCACTACTCCAAGCCAAAGCCTGCCCTGGGGCTGTGGGTGTTAGCAGTTGAGCAGTGAATGGATTTGCAGGGACCAGAAGTGTCTGCCCTGGAAGCACAGTCTGCTAAGGAAGTTCTATTGCCCCAGACTGAGCCTCCCACTCTGCCTATTACAGGCTGCCCTGCAGTGTAGATTTGTAACTGCCCCGGCAAAAGCCCCAACCTGCAGGATGTGGCCGCAGGGCTGCGGTAAAGTCTGCCTGAGTCACTCCCGGGTTTGAGTGGTTACAGCCAGATCTCGTTAGGTTCTGGCGTTTTTTAGAGTATCCTCTGTTTCAGGCTTTAATTTCTCTGCCAGTTTTACTGCTTTGTAATCAAGACAGAGCAGTTAGCCTATAGCAGAGTTGCCTCTATAATTCCTCTAGCCACAGAGGCCACCCCTGCCCCTAGTCTGCTCAGGATGCCAGTCTCTCACTGCCTGTGCTAGTCTGTTCCTGGCCCCTCAGGACAAACCTTTCCTGGCGAGCTTCTAGATTATCTTCTGCTGGTAAGTTGTAGTGCTTCTAATCTTCATGAATTTAAACAGTGAAGAGCTATTTTTGAGGCTGAATTAAATAGTTGGTTATGAGGGGAATGAGAGGAGCTAAGAAAGTCCTGTGTGCCTTCTCCACCATCTTGGCTCCGCCCTAGGTTTCATTTCAACTCAGGAAAGATTTAAGTATCTGGAGTCAAGAAGAACTGAGTTCAAAACTACTCTCAGAGCTGTTTGATCCTGGTCAGTTCACTTGATCTTTGCCTGCCTCACTTTTTTCATATGTGCCTCATTGGAGGTAATTATAGCACCTTTCTTCCAGGGATGTTATCAGAATAAATGAAATCATATTTGTAAAATGTTTTTCAAATGTTAAAGTACTACATAAATATCATTTATAATGATGATGATGACATCAAGGAATCCTGCTCTCTATCAATTAAATTCCATGATATCTTCTCTTAACACCCTTCAGGTAATATAGGAGCAGTATAAGGAAGTTTTCATATTGGATAAGCTCTGGATGATTCACTCAATTTTTCCATGAAAGCTTCCAGGCAAGTCCAAGACCTGAGCTTTGTATGTACTCGGGGTTCTTACAATTCATTGTCTAGGTGAAATATGCTGCTTTTGAAAACTTGGAGACGATAGCCTCCACTTTTCAAACCATGGAGCTAGCAGATTTCATTTACAGTATATTGCAACAAGTCCCTGGGAGTTTCTACCAAAGCTTATAAATCAGAATTGGTTAAGAGAAATGTTCAAGAGAATTTTCCCATTTCTGTACATAGACAAGGTTAAGAAATATCTGTTGTAGAGTCAATTCCTCTGAAACGACATTTTCCAAAGGACTCTTCAGAGCAATTTATTAAGCATTTGTCAAAGAAAGACAAGTTCTCATCAGTGAATTGTGTGGGGTTTTTTTATATATTTATGGCAGCCTTTAAAGAGCATGATACTTACATTTAGATCACAGCTTAATATATTCAAAACACTTTGCAATGCTAATTAAATATTCTCCCACATGTACCTGTGTCAAGAAATAACCATTTATAGGAAGGAGGTATACCCAGGCTCACAAATAAAAAATTCCATCAAGGAAGGTCTGGGAATGTGAGTACAGTATTAAATATGTAAGCAAATGTATAACATCTTGAGTTTCAGCCAGAAGTCTAAGTTGGTTCCCTGAACAACCATTCTGTGTTCAATCTCCCCAACAAAATGAGCTTTCACCTTCTTTTCTTTTTCCTCCCCTAAAATCCTAGCTACCCCAGATACTGACATCATCACAAGCATAAGTAGCTGTCTCAAGCAAATAGAAAAGTCAAGCAGTAACATTCCCCAAGATTTAGTGTTTGTCTTTTTTTAAAAAATCAACTGGGCATGAATATAGGTTCTTATTTATCAATCAATCGTGTGTGTGTGTGTGTGTGTGTGTGTGTCTGTGTGTGTGTGTGTATCAGACAGAGACAGAAGGAGAAGGAAGGAGGAGGAAGAGAAAGGAAGAAAGAGGGGGAGAAACAGACAGAGGCAGAGAAAGATAGAGACAGAAAGAGACAGTCAGAGACAGAGACAGAGACAGAAAGAGAGATACAGAGAGATACAGACAAACAGAGACAGAGAGCAAGAGACAGAGACAGAGACAGAGAGGGAAAGGCTCTAAAATAACAATCAGTATTGCCTAACTAGTCCCTGAATTTCAAAAGACACAGGGCCCTGAACTGATGACTAGTTCATTGTAAAATAAGATTTAGGAAGTCATTTCTGAAGTTTTTGTTAGAATCAAACAGTATCTTTTTGTATATTTTCCCTTCACTAATCCTTCATTGTAACAAAGAAAATAGTTAAGCAAAAGCAATACAAGGACCTTATCTGACCACATAGATAGCATTCTGTTTGGTAGTTTCTGGCTTACCTATCATGATGTAAAGATTCTGAACTTGGAATCAGGAAGATTGGAGTTCACATATGGCTAATTGTAAGGCAAGTTCTTTAACCTCTCTCAGTCTCAATTTCCTCTTCTATAAATAATGGGGATCAGTCTTCTTCTATGATATTTTGCTTAGTGACCTCATCCATCCCATGAATTTATTTACCATTTCTATACAGATGATACTCAGAACTCCTTGGGATCTTCCTACTATCTTTCCTCAGCGGTTTTGCATCTCAGCTGCCTCTTGCACCTTGGACTAAATGTCCCGTAGGTATCTTGAATTCAAAACTTTTAAAACACAACTAACCCATCATCTTTTCCTACCAAACCTTCTCCTCTTCCAAAACTTTCTGGTATAGTTCAAAGCACCCCTATCCTCCCAAGCACCTAGTTCACAACCTGGGCATCATTTTTAACTCCTTACTCTCTCACCACCCCCTGTATCCAATTGGTTTTGGAGTCCTTTGAAACATCTCACATATCTCCCCTTTTCTCCTCTGACACAACCATCGCTGCTGATACAGGACCTCATCAGCTCATGTCTAGAATGTTGCAGTATTATATTATTTGGTCACTTTAGTTCAAGACTGCCCACTCGGGGCTATTCTCCATTCAGCTGCCAAAAGGATCTTCCTAAAACATAGTTCTTACCATGGCATTCCCCAACTCAATAACCATGCTACAATCAAACACAAAATCTTGTTCGATTTGTAAAACCTTTCATCATCTGGCCTTTGTACCTATCCAGTCTTCTTATACTTTACATCCCTTCTCACAACTTATGATTCTGTTGCCTTGGTCATTCTGTCCTTTACACCAGACACACCATTTAATCTTTTCATTGGCTGTCCCTCTTGGCTAGAATGTGTTAACCTCCTCACTTCCTTTTAGTTCCCTTGGTTTCCTTCAAGATGGAATTCAAATCCCACCTTCTGCAGGAGACCTGCCCCAGTGCCCCAATCTAATAATCTATTGCTTTTATGACTGCTTTCCATTTATACTGAATCTATCTACTTATCTATCTTTTCTATCTATAAATCTGTAATAGGTAAAATTTATATAAAACCTTAAGATTTGTGAAGTGTTAACCCATTTGATCCTTCCAACAACTCTGGGAGATAAGTGCTATTATAATTGTTTCCATTTTACAGATAAAGTAACTGAAGCACAGAGATGCTGTTCAACTTTTCCGGAGTCACAGCTCTAAGGAATAAGTGAGGTAGAATCTTCCTGATACCAAGTTCTGAATTCTATTTGCTGAATTACTTAGCTGTTGTATATGTGTGTGAATATATGACATATGTATGTATACATATGCTTTGTATATAATTATTTGCATATCCTCTATAAGTATGTGAATTTCTTGAGAGTAAAAACAATGTTTTTGCCTTTCTTTGTATCCTCATCACTTAATATCATATCTGGCAATATGGTAGGCACTTAATAAATGCTTTTTGACTTATTGACTAGACTTGATGACCTATAACATTCTTTCTATTTCTAAATCTTTGAGCCTATGAAGCTATAACCTCTCTCCCAAAGAATATATTTCATCAACTGTCCTCTGGAGTCCATAATAGTTGTGATTTTTAATCTGAGATTAGATGCCTGTTTCCATTTACTTTATTGTGATTATTGTGCATTTCATTCTACTTCTGCTTTTTTCTCTACATCAGCATATAGAAGTCAATCAAATCATTTATTAGGGCTTTAGTCAATCAAAAAAGCATTAATTAAGCACTTATTATGTGCCAGGCACACTGTGCTAAATGATGAGGATCCCAATACAAAGAATGAAACACTTTCTTGCCCTTGAGGAGCATACTTGAAGGAGATGATGAGTAACTGTCATCTCAAATGAGCTGACAGGTACGTATATGTTTGTACAGACAGAATGTCAAAAGAATAAAGACTAAGTAGTTCAATACAAGATCGTTGTGGAGCAGGGGCATTTGCAGTTGGGGAGATCAGGGAAGGATTCCCAGAGGAGGCAGTGTTTGATTTCTATCTGGAAGGAAGAAAAGGACTCTGTGAGGTAGAGGCGACCAGGAAATTAATTCTAGGCATGAGGGGTGGGGAAGACAGCCAGTGAAAAAGTACCAAGACAAGCAATGGAGTGTCAGAAATAAGCCACAGAGAACAGGCCAGTTTGGTTAGGGAGCAATGTGCAGGATGGAGGAATAATATCCAATGAAGCTAGAAAGACAGATAGTTTGTAAAGGGGTTTTCAAAATAAATTCGAGTGAATCCTTTCTCTGCTTTTATGCCAATTCAGACATCTTACTACATTTCACCACATTTCTCCTATTTGCCACATTTGTGAACATCATAATATTCTATTAAACTCATGTAGCACATTCTGTTTAGCCTTGGTTACCCATGTTGTTTGCACTTTTTTGTTACCATAAAGGAAATGTTATGAATGTTGTAATATAATTTAACTTTACTTTTTTTTTTTTTATCTTTTACCTCCTTGGAATTAAAATCCCTTTGACTACTTGTGAATTACGGAGTCAGAGGGGAGGAAAGATTTAATGATTTTTCACACATAATTCCAAATTGGGGGAAATCAGGATTTAAATCCATGCTACTTGTAAGGTTTTATTACATTCTTTTAATTCACAAATAGTCCAAAGAGTTCCATATTATTTGGTTCCTACAACAGATTTGTGTTCAATTTAGAACCAATCACAACAGTTTAAAGAATACCCTAGAATGACACTAGAGAAAAGGTAAAAGAATTTTTTAGTTTGCAATTCTTCCAGAACAATGATTTCTGTTTTTCACTTTTTTAAGAACAGAAGCCATTCATGGAATTGCTGCCTGGGTTCTCAGGCAAACAGCAATGTAGTTGGAGGTAGGGACTTGAAAAGGGGAAGTTGGTGGGAGTGAGGTTCAAAGCTACTGTTATACTCTCCTGACTTTCCTTGCTCATGTCAGGGGAAATAAGACTGTTAATGTTCTCCTTAATAAAGGCAATGTTGTAATTCACGCAGAGTCACTGTTGTACCTAGCAAATTCATAATTAGAGGCAATTTTGCACCTGCTGTCAGGGGAAGATGGCATTTCTTTTAATTTAGCTTGATGCCTTGATTATTCACTAGGAATGATGGTGGAAGATAAGGCAACATCTTTCATGACTCCTGTAGAATATACCACAGTTTTTTGGTTTGTGGGTTGACTGATAGAGCAGTCATTGATTTATCACCATTCATCACTTCCCATCTGTACTGACAAAGGAACTTGTTTAGCCTGTTGAAAAGACCATAACAGATGATTTGGGGGTGTTAGTGAAAATCCTAGAGACAGTCTGAAGGAGTCCAGGTGACAAACATTGAGCTTTTCTCCCCTTCATGGGCATACATTTAGGTTAAGTTGAGCTTCCCACTATATTTAATATGTAAACATCATCATCGTTCTAGGGAGACAAGGAGGCACAGTGGAAAACCCTAAATTCTAAGCCCAAATTTTCCACTACCAAGTTGTATGACCTTGAGCAGCATTTCTCCATCCTGAGCCTCAGGTTCCTTATCAGAGAATGGAGGGCAGCCTGGACTAGATGTTCTCTAAGGTCCCTTTCCACTCTAAAATTCTATATAAAACATACTGGGGAGCAATATTGTATAATGGAAAACTCACTAAACATATAATCTAGAAAGATCTGAGTTCAAATCCTGTCTGTAAATTTAGCACCTATGTGATAATAAACAAGTCTCCTCTCATTTCTTCAATCCTCATTTTCCTCATCCATATAATGAAGAAATAAGAAAGAGTATCCTCTAGAGGAGTTCTCATATCAAGAAAAACAAAGATCCAGTAGAAAGAAAGGGAGATAATATATTAAAAACAGCTATATGATTGAGAATCAAATGAGAACATGTAAAGTGTTTTGCAAACTTTAAATGAGAATCATTAAATTGCTTCCATTTTCACATCTAAAACTGGAGATCAGAGGACAACTTAGGCTAGATGACCTCAAGGTCCCTGCCAACACTGACATTCTATAGTTCTCTGATCAGACCAGTCATTATATTCTTTGCAGTGGGAGTCACAACTCGCATAAAACTCCATCATTTTCTCCTTAATCATCAAAAGTTCAATGAGGTTTGTGTACTGGGTACAGAAGCTCTGGAATGTGCTGTCATTTCCATCTTGGGGGCTGTCTTTTTAGGCAATTGGGATTACCTCTGACCTAGTTCTGAGAGCACTTCAAGTATAGGACAAGATATAAGGTAGAGGAAGAAAGAGAACTGGGAGGATTCTTTATTTTTTTTTCACATTTATTTCAGCATATTTCATTGCTGTCTATAGTGTTGCTCTGAATTCAAATGTAGGCAATGAACTACCTGGCCAAAAAGGAATAGTGAAAATATATTGTTATTTTGCTACCAAAAAGTACACCATTGCATGGCCTTGATTGGCTAGGCTTACAATTGACATTACTATATTTGGCACTTAATGGAGAGTATTTATTGAAGAAATGTTTCAAACACACAGGATTTAAAGCGTTTTTAAATCATGGCTTTATAGGCTGACTTCAGAGAAGCCTGGAAAGATTTACCTGAACAGATACTTAAAGAAATGAGTAGAACCAACAAAAGACTATACACAGTAACAAGAAGACTATGTGATGATCAGCTGTGATGGACTTGGCTTTTTTAAACAATGAGGCAATTCAAAGCAATTCCAATAGATTTGGAATGAAAAATGACATCTGCATCCAGAGAAAGAACTATAAAGACTGAAAATGGATCAAATCATAGTATTTTCACTTTTTTGTGATAGTTGTTAGCTTTCTTGTTTTTTTTTTTCTTTCTCTTTTTTTTCTCTTTTGATCTGATTTTTTTGTATAGTGTGATGAATATGGATATATGTTTAGAAGAATTAACACAAGGTTTTGCAAAAGTGAATGATGATTTTTAATCATATGAAAAAAATGCTTTAAATCACTTTTGATCAGAGATATGCAAAGTAAGACAACTCTGAGGTACCACCTCTCAAATTGCTTAAGATGACAGGAAAAGATAATGATAAATGTTGGAGGGGATGTAGGAAAACTGATACAATAATACATTGTTGGTGGAATTGGTCCAGAATGATCTAATCATTCTGGAGAACAATTTGGAATTATGACCAAAAAGCTATCAAACTGTGCATAGCCTTTGATCCAGAAGTGTCTCTACTAGGTCTGTAACCCAAAAAGATCATCATAAAAATGGAAAAGAACCCACATGTGCAAAAAATGTTTGTGGCAGCCCTTTTTGTAGTGGCAAGGAATTGTAAATTGAATAGATGTCTATCGTCTGGAGAATGGCTGAATAAATTGTGGTATATGAATGTTATGGAATATTATTTTTCTGTAAGAAATGACCAGCAGGATGATTTGGGAAAGGCCTGGAGAGCATGAATTTATGTTAAGTGAAGTGAATAGAACCAAGAGAACATTGTACACAGCAACAACAAAATTATGCAATGATCAATTCTGACGGACATGGCTCTTTTCAACAATGAGATGATTTAGGACAATTACAATAGACTTGTGATGGAGAAAGTTATCTGCATCCAGAAAGAGGACTGTGGGAACTGAATGTGAATCACATCATAATATTTTCACCTTTTTTGTTGTTGTTTGCTTGCTTTTTGTTTCCTTTTTCATTTTTTCCTTTTAAATCTGATTTTTCTTGTGCAGAATGATAATTATGGAAATATGTGTAGAAGAATTGCAAATGCTTAACATAAATTGGATTATTTGCTTCTATGGGAGGGGATGGAGGGAAGAAAGGAAGAAAAAAATTGGAACACATGATTTTGCAAGGGTGAATGTTGAAAACTCTTGTACACATTTTGAAAATAAAAAGCTATTATTTTAAAAAGTGAATGTTGAAAACTATCTTTGCATTTACTTGGAAAAATAAAATACTATTAAAAATCATGACTTTACTAAGACATGTATAATAATTTATAATTATTTAATGAAAATATAACTAAATTAAAATAAAAACAACAGCTATTAGCTATGAGAAATGAAAGAACATAAAAATTCAAAGATAATGCTAAAATTTCAATTTTTTACTCTCCAGGTGACTTTTTTTTCCTATTTTTATCTTTCTTTTTGGTCAACTATCACCATACATACTAGCTATCTGGACAACTCAGAATTTCTTTTTTTTTTTTTTTTAACAACTATTTAGCAAGAAAATTATTTCATTATATTACTAGACTATAGTCATCTTGTTCCCCTCCTCCAAATTTCTCTATTTCTTTTTGAGAGCATCATTCTTTTATTCAACCAGATTTGTTACCCTTAGAGTCATTCTCAGATCTTTCCCCTCCCTCAAATGACCACATTCAATCAGTTAATAAGTCACCCATTCTGCATGCAAGTGAGTTGAATTTCAGTGAGGGAAGATTGTGCAAAGTCACCAGACTCACTTTCTCCTCCAGAGCCATTTGGGTCCAATGACAAGATATTATCAGTATGACATGGTCATAATATGGTCCTCTTTGAGAACAAAAGATAAAAAACAACAACTTAACCATTCTGTTTCCATATCTCTTCTACATGTACACAAGAAAGAAAAAAATAAGCATATATATATATATAAAATCATTTTAAACATATTTCTATACTTGTCATGTCGTGCAAGAAAAATCAGACCAAAAAGGGAAAAGACATAAGGGGGAGAGAAGCAAATAAATAAACAAAAAATGTGAAAATAATATGCTTAAATCCACATTCAGTTTCTATAGTTCTCTTTCTGGATACAGATGACATATTCCATCCCAAGTCTTGGGTCACCACATTGCTGAGAATAGCTAAGTCTACCACAGTTTATTATCACATTATCTTGCTATTATTGTGTGCAATGTTCTCCTGGTTGTGTTCACTTCACTCAGCATCAGGTAAATCTTTATAGGCTTTTCTGAAATAAGCCTGCTCATCATTTCTTACAGAACAATAACATTCCATTACATTCATATACCATAACTTATTCGGTCATTCCCCAACTAATGGGCAAGGAGAATTCTTCACTGATCACATTTTCTATTCCATCCCTTCATCTCAAGAATGGGTTTAAGGTAATGATAACGTACCTGAGAGTGCTCGGTGATAAGACTACACTAACTGAAAGAGCAAAAAGCCACTCAGTTTACATAAAATGGAAGGTGACCCAGAAACCAAACCATTGACCAAAAAGTGTTAAGAAGTAGATTAGAAGAAGTAAAAAAGAAAAGAAGAGAAGGGAAAGAAGGGAATGGAGAGATAGAGAAATAGAGAGCAGAGCGGGGAAGAATGGGGGAAGGAGTGAGGAAGGACAAAGAGGAAAACAAAAAGGAGAGAAAGAGCAAGGGGAAAAAGTTGGAGGAGGAAAAGGAGAAAGAGGAAGAGCAAAGGAAAAATGGAGGAAAAAACAGAGGAGTAGATGGGGGGGGGGGGAAGAGGATGAGAAGAAAAAAGTGCAAAAGTGCAAATACTCAGAGTTAGGAAGAAAAAATTAAAGTTTGTGGAAAATCTAGAAAAATAGCACCTAACAGAACAGAACCTTCCCTGTTGGTTTTTTACTTAGATTTTCCTATTTTTATTCCATTTGCTTCTCCAGAGATTCAATCTGCAGTTGAAACTGGTAGTAACAAGATGGATCATTACCCCCAGCCCAGAGGAAGGAAGGCTCAGCATGTTGTATATGAACCACTTGATTTCAAGTGGTGTTAAGAGGGTTTTTAATTACTCAGCTTTGGACTCAGGTAGCACCTTCCCCAGTTCTCTGACAAAACTCGCAGCACGGGAGGAACAGCCTTCTAATTGGATTAGATGACTTTCACCATGAAAAATCACATGACTAGCAACCATTTTGCCCAAAAAGAATTGTTTTAAATGAGCTCATTTTCTGTGTCTAGGGATAGGAAAAGCTGAAGAGTTTCACTAGGCCTCAGGAAAGGAAAGTCCATAAATATAACAAGAAGTCAAGACCTAAAATGAATCCCTATTAAAATTTCACCTCTTCCAAGAAGCCATCTCCTCCTAAGTAGAACAAAGCTGATATGCACCGACTCTCTTCCACTCAATCCTAGAGATAACTTTTATACTTCACAAGCTTAAGAAGTCTCAGACAAGCAAATGTGAATGTATGTCATATAAATACATTGCCTTCCTTTCTTTCCTGTGCTTTAAATATTGAATGTTTGTATATGTTCAGTTATATTCCACTCTATTAGTGTTATCTGCTTTAATGTGAAATAATATAGAAATAATAAAATCATAAGCAGAATTTCAGAGTTAGAAGAGAATGTGAGGAAGGAAAATATAACTCCAAAGGTCACTTAGTCCAAACAATACTCACCAAAATTATTGGCTTTGTCTCTAATATCTCTCAAAAGTAGGTTCTCCATCCTCTGCTTGAAATTGTCCAGAGAATGAGCAATCACAACACACTCTGTTGGCTCATTCTACTTTTAGATAGTTCAAGTGTTAGAGGGCTTTTTCTTACAAGTTGCTGACATTTGCCTCTGTATAACTTCTGCCCATGGGCCCAGTTATGCCTTCCAAAGTGACACAAAATAGGTATATTCCCTCATCTACAGAATGGTCTTTCCTATGTCACATGATTATTTTGAAGAAAATATGTCTATATAAATTTGCATACACACACACACACACACGCATCCACACATTCTTTTTGTGGATCAGAGAAGTTGAGAAGGCTTCATGAAGGAAGCAGGATTGAAAGAAAGCCTTAAAGTCAGGCCTTTTGATGTTTTTGATCTATAAACTCGTACTCTCTCCACCATACCAGGATACCTTCTGGGCTTTATGTCATTTTTACATCAACTTTCTGATTCTTTCCATCAATTAACAAACAGTTATTGAACATTTTACTATATGTCAAGTATTATGCTAAGTACCAATCCCTGCTCTCATTTTATTGGGTACATGAGTATAAGAAAGAAAGAGAGAAAGACATTATACTGTATGGAGACAGAAAGACCTCTCCTCTTGTAGAAGGAGATACTTGAGCTAAGTCTTGAAAGAAGCTAAGGATTCTAAGAGTTAGAAGTGAGGAGTTACAGTATTCCAGACATGATGAATGTTGGTTTAATGGTCTGGAGATGGGAAATGGAATGTATTTTGTGAGGAACAACAAATAACCTGGACTGTAGCATGAATGAAAGGAAGTAATGTATACAAAGAAAAGAAAAGTTATAAAGGGACCAGAGTATGAAAAGTTCAAATTGTCAAAAGAGTTTATAGGGGATCCTAAAAGTAATAGGAAGCCACTGAGGTTTATTAGATATAGGGAGATGACAAGTAGAGTGGCAAGTGATATGGCCAAGACTTATTCCTTAGGGAAAAAACCTTGGTAGTTGTCTAGAACAAGCCTTCTTAAACTTTTTCCATTTGCAATACTTTTTTACCTGAAAAGTTTTTTTCACCACCCTGGGTTTATAGGTATATAAAATAGTATACAAATCAAACATTTTCTGATAATAAATTATAATTTCAGGACATTCAGTTATGAAACTCTATGTGGGATTGTGACCAAAAGTTTAAAAAGTTGCGATCTAGAAGATGGATCAGAGAAGGAGGAGACTTAAAGGAAGAATACCAATTAGGTTATAGCCCTAGTCTGGGAGAGAGATGATGAGGATCTGTGTATGTCTGCTGTAACAGTCACTAAGGGGGACTAGAACACAATCCATTCTGTCTCCCTCCCCAGGAATCAGGAAATTTGATGCTTTCCATGGTTCTGAGAACATTAGATACAGCTTGGTAACACCTCCCTGAAAGGCAGAGATTGGTTTGGGGATAAAGGGCAATGACTTCATTTAGTAAGGCCATTAATCATAATTATGAAATAATGAAATGGCTGTCAATTAGCCCATACTCAATAACACCTAGCTAATGAAAGGGTCTTTTTTATTTTTCACAGTGGAAATGGACAGCAGGGGATTGTGTTTCCGGGGGATCATTACACGTTTTGGATGGCTGAAATGACTTGGCCAGTAGAAGTCACTCAGTCCTTGGCTTTGTGCCTCAGCAGCACTCTATGAGCCATGCAATAACCTTTCTGAAATGCACTGCTGGTTTTGTCTTATTGCTTAATTAATCTGCTTCTAATTGATGTGGCTACGTGTTACCATAGCTTCTCCCCTGCAGAGATCAACCATAAAATGATATTTGGTTTCCTTAACTAGACTTTTGCAATGATGTCAAGTCCATGAACTTTTAAATGATGTTAGAGACTTTGTCAAGAAATGTAAGTTTAATAATTTCAAACAGAGATTATTCCTACATCAAATAAAAATTATATTTTCCTCCTTATGCCACTGAAAAGTTTTATCATATTTCAAAGGTTCTTTTTTTCTGTTTAAAGAAATGTAGAGGTGAAATGAGGATTGGCAATTGCTATGCATGCTACTACTTGGAGAAATATTCCTGCCATACATCTTTTTTATTTCATCCTGCCAATTTTTTCCTCATGTTCACCAAATTAGGTTTTATAAAGAACATGCCTGGTTGTACAAAGTACAATGTTAAGTACTATACAGACAGGCTCAGTATATCAATAGCTTGTAGACCTGACTCTAAAGTAAAACAATTCTCAGTACACAAATAGATCCACAAATTCATTTATGGGAATATTCTCTCCAAGGATGCATATTTTGCCATAAGGATATCCACCTATCACACTGGGAGACTTCTTCAAGTTCTCTGGACCTCATGAAGATGCCAAAACAAAATAATAACAATAATCAAAGTAATCCAAGATCAATAATAGGCCATGTTTGAATCAGAACCAACATCAATTAAGTGTAAAAGGCCCATCATTAGAGATGGGTTGCCATGTGATAAATGTCCTTAATTTACTGCACTGCATTGCAGACCATCTAATAAAATCATACAAGGGTTACAATCTGGGAAGTAGAAGAAATACACTAGAGAAATCAAAGTGCCTTGTAATCAACTCACAATAATAGAGAAAATGCCAAAAAGAAAGAATGAGACAAAACAATGTAAAGAGAAAAATATGGTTGCAGCCAAGCAGATCAGAACTCCAACTTCTGGATAGCACAGCTCTGAACCAAAGGTATCCATGTCTGGCATCAAATAAGGCTTTTTTTTTTCTGAAAAGAATAACTTTATCACTATAAAAATAGGTTTTAAGTCTCCAACATACATAAAAATGGAGAAAGCTGCTCCTCCTTCACTAAGCTCCCCAACCCAAATGTACAGCAGTTGGGAGCATCTCCAAACCCTACTGTACCTCATGGGGAAGTTAGCAAAGGGAGGGCCTCCAAACAGAAGGAAGATGGGCCAGATTCTCCTCAAGGTGAAAGCCAGTGACTGGCAGCACATCTACTTCCTGAGCTGTCAGCAAATCTCTGGTTTCACAGGCTTTTCAAGAGGTTCGCAAAAGCCTGCGTTTCCATAGAGTCTTATATTTCACTGTCAATTCTCAGACTTGTCACGGTCTTCTTCTTGTTCACCTCCTTCGCTGAACACCTACTCAAAGCCCAAGTCATTTTGGTGTCCTTACTTTCCCCCTTGTGTGTTCCAAAATACTTCCTGAGAGATATTAATCATGCTGATTAAGCATGACATCCCTTTTTGTAAATTCATGTTGATGTTAGTAAGCCAATTCATTCATACCTGTCTCAGTGTTTATGGACCTTAAATAAGGGCCAAAAGAGGCATGAGCAGAGTCCATCTTTAAAAAAATAAGGGAATAAGATCCCATTCTGATTTGTTTGCCAGTGGCAACCTGGGCTACTTGGAAATAAATAGCTATCTTTCATAAATTTTTCCATCTTTATGGATCCTCTGGGGTTCTTCTCCACAAGGCTAGCTCTAATTAAAAATAAAAAATTTAAGTAGGTAAAATGCTTTCTCTGTCCCTCTTCCCATCCTTCATCCCCTAAACCTAGGTATCCAATGCCTTTGGGTCATTCTTTGGTTGCCTAAAGTCACACCCATAATGGTTCTCCATAGATGACATCTAGATATTTCCACTTCCCCACTCTCTAACCCATCTCAGAAGATCTCTCAGCTAATTGTCAAATAGTAAATCTCTCATAAACTAATCTACACTAAAGTACTTGGGACTGATAAAAGTTTAATGTAACAAGGAACTGATTCTTGGAGACACAACAATTTCATTCATTGAAATAATCTGGCAACTTGGGGTACCATAGCTGGTGAGGGATTTATTTTGAAAAGCATCCCTCAAATCCCAGGACTTGTGCAAAACCTTACCCATCTTTGAACAAAACCAATCTTGAAATACAGGCTTTCAGTAGGTTCACACAACTAGGAGGAGGAGGCAGTGTCTTAAACGGGACTGGAACTCAGGTCTTCCTGAATCTGAACCCTGTAATCTATGTACTATGGTGCACAGCCTTTAATCCTCTCTGTCAATTCTACATCACAAAAGCTTTTACATGCTATTCAAGTAAACCCTTCTTATAAATGTCACTCAACAACTAGGCTGACCTTTTCCTTATCCTTAAAACCAGTGGAAATTAAAGAGACAGATTGTTTCAATTCAAGGAAAACCTTCCTAAGCATTAGAGCTATCCCAGAGTATAAAGGCTGCCCCTTGAGGTAGTGGGTTCCCCTTTTTTTACAAGAAAACACAGGATGACAGTTGGTGGGGATAATATCATAGAAGGAATTCTTGATGAAGTACAGGTCAGCACAGATGGTCCATACCAATTCCAAAATCCTGTGAAAAAGCAACAAGATTGAAGATCTGTATAGCCTATAGAGAAACCGCGTATTTAACAGGGGTCATCTGGCTGCACTTCTGAGAGATCAACATTCCTAGGGTTAACATGTATCAAAAACTGCAATTGGTTGACAAATTGTACCAGGATTCCTTGACATAATGTACTAGCACACGCCATCTGCCACTTTCAGCAGTCATAGGCAAACATGCTTGAAATCCTTTTTAATCACTATTGCTTAATGAGGAAGTTGATTCTGAGCTCCAAAAATGACTTTAGGGCATTTATCAGTGGTGAGGAACCACTGGATGACACATCTAGGGTGTCCTCCAAACAGTCTAGCGATGAGCAGATGTCTTCCTAAGTGGGTTGATCATGTCAAAACGTGCTCTGATTGTCCACACTAACACTCCAGAACAGCCAGTGGTATACTTTTATACTTGTGAAACTGATTTTTCTTTGAAAACAAAAATATTTGTAACTTTTTATTGAAATGGTGTAACTGCCTTAGTTTGGGGGGAAGGGGGATATATCCAGTACTCAAACTGACTCATTTCTCCAACATTTCATTTTCAGATATCATTGATCTAAACATCCGCTTCCTAAGAAAATTCATGGTAAAATCTGCTTTCATCAAATCTATCTTATCACACATCATCATCATCATCATCATAACTAACATTTATTTAGCACCTATTCTGTGCCAGACACTAAGTGCTTTTACAAATATTATCATATTTTATCCCTATAAGAACCCTGAGAGGTGGGTACTATTATTATCTCTAGTTTACAGATGTGGAAACTGAGGTAAAAAGAGGATAAATAACTTGCTAAGAATCATAGAGCTAAACATCTGAAGTCCAATTTGAACTCAGATCTTAAACCAACTCCACTCCTGTATCTCTATCTACTATGGCACCTAGCTGCCCTGAAATATGAGCAAAGTAAATGTTTTTCAATTGATCTTTCTCTCCCCACCCATATTAAAAGCACACTCAGTTTAACTATGTTTATTTTGTTGCACTCACTGTTATCATAACTGAAAACTTTGGACTGAGAGATTTCCTATATAGATTTTCACTATACTGAAAGAGTTTCTGTGTGGTCCATTGGGGAAATGGTGAAATTCTGTTTTAAATATCTCAGAGCTTTTGTGTTTTGTTATTCACTGTTGTCACACATTATAAATAAAGACATTATCTACTAATTATGGGATCAGTAGTTAGGTGGTTGCTAAAGTTAGGAAAACTCTCCTTCCTGAGTTCAAATTCAACCTCAGATATTTACTTGTCATGTGATCTTGGCAAGTCATTTAATACAATTTGCCTCAGTTTCCTTGTCTGTAAAATGAGCTGGAGAATATGGCATATCATTCCTTTGCCAATAAAACCCCAAATTGGGTCAAAAAGATTCAAAGACAACCTGAATTGAGCTTCAATGAAAGATAGAGATTCTAAGAGAAAGGATGAAGCTATACATTTCAGGCATATAGGAGAAGTCTTCAGAAAGGCACAGAAATAGGAGCTGAAGTGTCATGTGTTAGGAAAAGAGAGAAAGCCAGTTATGGTTCAGTGAATAAAGAACAATAATGAATGAGAAGAGAAAGACAAGGTGGATCCAAGTTACGATGGGCTTATGTACCAAACAGAGGACTTTATATTATTTGATTCTAGAGATAGAGAACTATGGGAGTTTATTGAATAGGAGAATAACATGATCAGATCTGAGCTTTAGGAATATCACCTGCTACCAAGGTGGAACATAGCAAATGTTGGAGATTTGAAACCAGGAAGATAAAATCTTCCTAACTTCAGGGCCAGCATTCTAGCTGCCCCAAGTAACAGCATCTATACAAGGACTTTTCATTTTTCTTTTTAAAAAAACACTTTTTTAAAAATATTGAGCTTAACAAATACAACATAAAGTTAGGATTTCCATATATGAAATAGAAGGGGACGGGGAAGGGAGAGGAGTATATATGAAACTGAGAAGCTCTGAAATACAATTTGCTTTTTCCATAAAAGTTGATCAATTTCAACATATAACTTTCAAAGCTGCCCTGCTTATTTTTATTTCATTCTGGCTTTCAACCTGTTCTCTTTTGTGCATTCCTTTAAAAAAAAAAAAAACTACAAGGGGGCAACTAAATAGTGTAGCAGATAGAGAAATGATTCTGGAATCAGGAGGATCTGAGTTCAATTCCGGCCTCCTAAGGAAGTCATTTAACTCCAATCACCTTTTTTTAAAAAAGCAATAGGGTTACTTTTTTCTTTCTTTTGACATCATACACAGTTTTCCCCTTGGTCCCACTGTTGCCTTTTCAAATTGAAAAGAAACAAAAACAAAATCCTTGCAACAAATATATATAGAAAACAAAAGAAATGTCCACATTGCTCATGTTTTAAGATGCATGCTTTTTTTTTTCCCCAACCACTGTTGGGAAATGGGAAAAATATTTCACTGCTACTCTCTAGAATCATGGTGATCTTTGCATCAATGTTCTGAAGTTATTCAAAGTTATTTGTCTTTACAACATGGTTATTATTGTTGACATTTTTACTATGACTTGCTCAATTAACTCTAAATCAGTTAATAGTTTTCCCAAGTATCTCTGAAATAATTCTTTCCATCATTTCTTATAACACAATAATATTACATTAGTCATATAACATAATTTATTCAGATATTCCCCAATTAATAGGCACATACTCCAATACAGTTCTTAACTGACACATAAAGAGCTCCCATAATTATTTTTGTGTCTTTTCCTTCTCTTTTTGATCTCTTTTGGGCATACGAATAGTGTTGATATACATAGTTTAGTGTCTTTGGGGCATGGTTCTAAACTCCTTTTCAAAATATTATACTAATTCACAGTTCTTCCAAGAGTTTTAATGTGCCTGTTTCCCCCCAGTCTCACTAATATTTGTCATTTTTCTTTTTTGTCAACTATGACAAACTGTTTTATTTCGCATTTTTCTAAATATTAATGATTGAAACATTTTTTTCCCATAACTACTGACAGTTTAGATTTCTTCCTTTGAAAACTTCCTGTTTGTATTCTTTGAACACTTATATAGTGGAAAATGGCTCTTGTTCTCATATATTTAAATCAATTCCTTATACATCCCAGATATCAGACATTTGTTAGAAAAGCTTTCCTCAAAGTTTTTTCCAGTTAATTGCTTTCATAATAATTTCAATTGCATTGATTTTGTTTCTATGAAATTTGCTAATTTTATGTAATTAAAATTATCCATTTTATGCTGTTTCCCTTATTTAATCATGAAACTCTTCCCTGTCTGTAGTTGTGAAAGGTATTTCCATCTTTGCTCATATGGCAATGGTAGGATCTCTTATATCTATATTATTTTATCTATTATGTATGATATCTGTTATATATTTGAAGCTCATCTTGGTTTATGATATGAAATCTTAGTCTAAACCTAATTTCTGACAATCTATATTCCAGTCAACCTTGTAGTTTTCATCAAGTATTGAGCTTATAACAAAATATTTGATTCTTTTGTTTTTTTTTTATTTATAGTTCCTTCATTTCTCTATGTTATATATTTAATATCTTCCACTGGTTAACCTTTCTACTTATTTCTAGTATCAAATCATTTTGATAATTAATAATTTGACATCTGGGGCTGCCAAGCCCTCTTTATTTCTACTTTTTTTTTTCATTTTTTCCCTATTTATATTATATGTGCTTGTCTTAATTTGCATTTCTCCACTCAATAGTGATTTAGAGCATTTTTCATGTGACTAGAAATGGCTTTAATTTCTTTATCTGAAAATTGTCTGTTTATATCCTTGAACCATTAATCAATTGAAAAATGGATTGTTAAATTTGAGACAATTCTCTATATATTTTAGAAATGAGGACTTTGGACTTCCGGTTAAGATGGCGGAGAGGAGGCTCACAGCTGCATAAGCTCCACGCTTTCTCTCACTATCCACTTCATTACAAGCCTCTGAATCAATGCTTGACTGAAAAAAACCCACATATAGTTACCAAGAGAAGCCATCCTTGAGATTCGCCAAGAAAGGTCTGTCTTTACTGGAGGGCTGGGACGGTTTTAGATCAGGCGCAGGCTGAGGGCAGCGGCAGTGAGAGCACGGGAGCAGACTGGAGAGGGGGTGGGGAGTGATCGCAGCCGTCTCTGCGGGGAGAGCTTCGCTACAGGTTTGGATACTTTGCTCCAGCAGCAAGTCAGCAGCCCAGCAGAGAAGCTAAAAACACCGGGGCTGAAGAACACAACCCCAAACAGCTGGAGTCTCTCGGGACCTGGCCACCCCCCCCTTCCCCCCCCCACAGTGACTCAGCACGCTCTGGGCTCAGGCGCACACAGTCCTGCTAGTGCCTCACTGCTGCCTCCTGCAGTCTGTAGAGGAAGCTCGATAACATACCCAACCCCTCCCCCAAAGAAAGACTCCAGTTTTTTCTGTTTTTCTTTGGTAGTTTGTCTCTGATTAATAGACAGAATGAGCAAGAAGCTGAAGAGGACTTTAACCCTTGACAGCTTCTACACAGATAGAGAGCAGACTCTAAATCCTGAGGAGACTAAAAACAGGCAGTCCCCAGGTGAATCCCCAAAGGAAGAGATCATCTGTTCCTCAGCACAGATGAACCTCATAGAAGTGATTTAAAAGGCTCTCACAAGGGAGCTAGAAGAAAAATGGGGAAAGCAGAGTGAGGCTTGGCAAAAGGAGAGGAAGCTTGGGAAAAGGAGAGGGAGGCTTGGCAAAAGAGCCTGGAGAAAGTTAAAGAGAGAGTGGATAAAGAAGTAAAATCCTTGAAAAATAGGATTGGTGAACTGGAAAACAAAATTGGCGAAATGGAAAAAAATTCCACAGAACAAAAGAACTCAATGGGACAATTAGAAAAAGATTTTTAAAAAGTGAGTGAAGAGAATACTTCACTGAAAATCAGACTTGAACAAGTGGAATTGAATGACTCGAGGAGACAAGAAGAATCAGTCAAGCAAATCCAAAAAAATCAAACAATGGAGAAAAATGTGAAATACCTTCTGGGGAAGACAACAGACCTGGAAAACAGATCCAGGAGAGACAATCTGAGAATCATTGGACTTCCAGAAAAACATGATGAAAAAAAGAGCCTGGACACTATTTTCCAGGAAATTATCAAAGAGAACTGCCCAGAAGTCATAGGAACAGAGGAAAAAATAAACATTGAAAGATTCATCGGTCACCCACTGAAAAGGATCCTAAAATCAAAACACCAAGGAATATAGTGGCCAAATGCCAGAACCCTCAGATGAAGGAAAAAATATTGCAAGCGGCTAGAAAAACCCAATTCAAGTATCAAGGAGCCACAATAAGGATCACCCAGGATCTGGCAGCATCCACATTAAAAGATCGAAGGGCCTGGAATATGATATTCCAAAAGGCTAAGGAACTTGGTATGCAACCAAAAATAACTTACCCAGCGAGAATGAGCATCTTTTTCCAGGGAAGAAGATGGACATTCAACGAAGTAAGCGAATTTCATCTATTTCTGATGAAAAAACCAGAACTTAACAAAAAGTTTGATCTACAAATATAGAACTCAAGAGAAATCTAAAAAGGTAAAGATTAATCTTGGGAACTATATTTTGACTATATAGATGTATAAAGAATACATGTATACCTTGTTCTAGAAATTGATGTGGAAAGGACATTGTATCAGAAAAAGGGTAAAGTGGGGGTAGTACATCTCATGAAGAGGCATAGGAAACCTATTATATCTGAGAGAAAGAATGGAGGGGGATGAATATAGTGGGTATCTTACTGCCTTCAGAATTGGCTTTAAGTGAAAAATCTTAAGACATATTCAATCTATGGTGAAACTTCTCCCACCTCATTGAAAAGTGAGAAGGGAAAAGTGAAAAGGGAAGGAATAAGCTAAGCAGAAGGGAATACGGGAACTGGGAGGGAAAGGGGTAAGATAGGGGGAGGAACTCTAAGGCGGGGGGAGGGATACTAAAAAGGGAGGGTTGTGAGAAGCAAGTGGTGCTCACAAGCTTAATACTGGGAAGGGGGGGAAAGGGGAAAGAAAGGAGTAAAGCATAAACCGGGGTTAACAAGATGGCAAGTAATACAGAATTGGTCATTCTAACCATAAATGTAAACGGGGTAAACTCCCCCATAAAGAGGAAGCGGTTAGCAGAATGGATTAAAAGCCAGAATCCTACAATATGTTGTTTACAGGAAACACACCTGAAGTGGGGAGATACATGCAGGTTAAAGGTAAAAGGTTGGAGCAAAATCTACTATGCTTCAGGTGAAGTCAAAAAAGCAGGGGTAGCCATCCTGATCTCAGATCAAGCTAAAGCAAAAATTGACCTAATTAAAAGAGATAAGGAAGGACACTATATCTTGCTAAAGGGTAGCATGGATAATGAAGCACTGTCTATATTAAACATATATGCACCAAGTGGGGTAGCATCTAAATTCTTAAAAGAGAAACTAAGAGAGCTGCAAGAAGAAATAGACAGTAAAACTATAATAGTGGGAGATCTTAACCTTGCACTCTCAGAATTAGATAAATCAAACCACAAAATAAATAAGAAGTCAAAGAGGTAAATAGAATACTAGAAAAGTTAGATATGATAGATCTCTGGAGAAAATGTAATGGAGACAGAAAGGAATACACTTTCTTTTCAGCAGTTCATGGAACCTATACAAAAATTGACCATATATTAGGACATAAAAACCTCAAACTCAAATGCAGTAAGGCAGAAATAGTAAATGCATCCTTTTCAGACCACGATGCAATGAAAATTACATTCAACAAAAAACCAGGGGGAAGTAGACCAAAAAATAATTGGAAACTAAATAATCTCATACTAAAGAATGATTGGGTGAAACAGCAAATCATAGACATAATTAATAACTTCACCCAAGAAAACGATAATAATGAGACATCATACCAAAATGTATGGGATGCAGCCAAAGTGGTAATAAGGGGAAATTTCATATCTCTAGAGGCCTATTTGTATAAAATAGAGAAAGAGAAGGTCAATGAATTGGGTTTGCAATTAAAAATGCTAGAAAAGGAACAAATTAAAAACCCCCAGTCAAACACTAAACTTGAAATTCTAAAAATAAAAGGTGAGATCAATAAAATTGAAAGTAAAAAAACTATTGAATTGATTAATAAAACTAAGAGTTGGTTCTATGAAAAAACCAACAAAATAGACAAACCCTTAGTAAATCTGATTAAAAAAAGGAAAGAGGAAAATCAAATTGTTAGTCTTAAAAATGAAAAGGGAGAGCTTGCCACTAACGAAGAGGAAATTAGAGCAATAATTAGGAGTTACTTTGCCCAACTTTATGCCAATAAATTCGACAACTTAAATGAAATAGAAAAATACCTCCAAAAATATAGCTTGCCCAAACTAACAGAGGAAGAAGTAAATATCCTAAACAGTCCCATCTCAGAAAAAGAAATAGAACAAACTATCAATCAACTCCCTAAGAAAAAATCCCCAGGACCAGATGGATTTACATGTGAATTCTACCAAACATTTAAAGAACAATTAACTCCAATGTTATATAAACTATTTGAAAAAATAGGGATTGAAGGAGACCTACCAAACTCCTTTTATGACACAGACATGGTACTGATACCTAAACCAGGTAGGCTGAAAACAGAGAAAGAAAATTATAGACCAATCTCCCTAATGAATATTGCTGCTAAAATCTTAAATAAAATATTAGCAAAAAGATTACAGAAAATCGTCACCAGGATAATACACTATGACCAAGTAGGATTTATACCAGGAATGCAGGGCTGGTTCAATATTAGGAAAACTATTAGCATAATTGACTATATCAATAACCAAACAAACAAAAACGACATGATCATCTCAATAGATGCAGAAAAAGCATTTGATAAAATCCAACATCCATTCCTAATAAAAACACTTGAGAGCATAGGAATAAATGGACTTTTCCTTAAAATAGTCAGGAGCATATATTTAAAACCATCAGTAAGCATCATATGCAATGGGGAAAAACTGGAACCTTTCCCAGTAAGATCTGGAGTGAAGCAAGGTTGCCCACTATCACCATTATTATTTAATATCGTATTAGAAACACTAGCCTCGGCAATAAGAGTCGAGAAAGATATTAAAGGAATTAGAGTAGGCAATGAGGAAACCAAACTATCACTCTTTGCAGATGATATGATGGTATACCTAGAGAACCCCAGAGATTCTACTAAAAAGCTATTGGAAATAATTCATAATTTTAGCAAAGTAGCTGGCTACAAAATAAATCCCCATAAATCCTCAGCATTTTTATACATCACCAACAAAACCCAACAACAAGAGATACAAAGAGAAATTCCATTCAGAATAACTGTTGATATCATAAAATATTTGGGAATCTATCTACCAAGGAAAGTCAGGAATTATATGAGCAAAATTATAAAAAAGTCTCCACACAAATAAAGTCAGACTTAAATAATTGGAAAAATATTAAGTGCTCTTGGATCGGCCGAGCGAACATAATAAAGATGACAATACTCCCTAAACTAATCTATTTATTTAGTGCTATACCAATCAGACTTCCAAGAAAATATTTTATTGATCTAGAAAAAATAACAACAAAATTCATATGGAACAATAAAAAGTCGAGAATCTCAAGGGAATTAATGAAAAAAAAATCAAATGAAGGTGGCCTAGCTGTACCTGATCTAAAATTATATTATAAAGCAGCAGTCACCAAAACCATTTGGTATTGGCTAAGAAATAGATTAGTGGATCAGTGGAAAAGGCTAGGTTCACAAGACAGAATAGTCAACTATAGCAATCTAGTGTTTGACAAACCCAAAGCCCCTAACTTCTGGGAAAATAATTCATTATTTGATAAAAACTGCTGGGATAATTGGAAATTAGTATGGCAGAAATTAGGCATGGACCCACACTTAACACCATATACCAAGATAAGATCAAAATGGGTCTATGACCTAGGCATAAAGAACGAGATTATAAATAAATTAGAGGAACATAGAATAGTTTATCTCTCAGACTTGTGGAGGAGAAAGAAATTTGTGACCAAAGATGAACTAGAGACCATTACTGATCACAAAATAGAAAATTTCGATTACATCAAATTAAAAAGCCTTTGTACAAATAAAACTAATGCAAACAAGATTAGAAGGGAAGCAACAAACTGGGAAAACATTTTCACAGTTAAAGGTTCTGATAAAGGCCTCATTTCCAAAATATATAGAGAACTGACTCAAATTTATAAGAAATCAAGCCATTCTCCAATTGATAAATGGTCAAAGGATATGAACAGACAATTTTCAGAGGATGAAATTGAAACTATTACCACTCATATGAAAGAGTGTTCCAAATCATTATTGATCAGAGAAATGCAAATTAAGACAACTCTGAGATACCACTACACACCTGTCAGATTGGCTAAGATGACAGGAAAAAATAATGATGAATGTTGGAGGGGATGCGGGAAAACTGGGACACTATTGCATCGTTGGTGGAGTTGTGAACGAATCCAACCATTCTGGAGAGCAATTTGGAATTATGCCCAAAAAATTATCAAATTGTGCATACCCTTTGATCCAGCAGTATTTCTATTGGGCTTATATCCCAAAGAAATACTAAAGAAGGGAAAGGGACCTGTATGTGCCAAAATGTTTGTAGCAGCCCTGTTTGTAGTGGCTAGAAACTGGAAAATGAATGGATGCCCATCAATTGGAGAATGGCTGGGTAAATTGTGGTATATGAATGTTATGGAATATTATTGTTCTGTAAGAAATGACCAGCAGGATGAATACAGAGAGGACTGGCGAGACTTACAAGAACTGATGCTAAGTGAAATGAGCAAAACCAGGAGATCATTATACACTTCGACAACGATATTGTATGAGGACATATTTTGATGGAAGTGGATTTCTTTGACAAAGAGACCTGAGTTTCAATTGATAAATGACGGACAAAAGCAGCTACACCCAAAGAAAGAACACTGGGAAACGAATGTGAACTATCTGCATTTTTGTTTTTCTTCCGGGTTATTTATACCTTCTGAATCCAATTCTCCCTATGCAACAAGAGAACTGTTCGGTTCTGCAAACATATATTGTATCTAGGATATACTGCAACATATCCAACATATAAAGGACTGCTTGCCATCTAGGGGAGGGGGTGGAGGGAGGGAGGGAAAAAAAAATTGGAACAGAAACGAGTGTCAATATAAAGTAATTATTAAATAAAAATTTAAAAAAAAAAAAAAAAGAAATGAGGACTTTATCAGAACCTTTGTATATAAAAAATTTTTCCCCCAGTTTTCTGCTTCTTTTCTAATCTTGGCTGCATTGGTTGTTTGTATAAAATCTTTTTAATTTAATATAATCAAAATTACCTATTTTTTCCAATTTTCCCAGCAATTTCTGTTAAATAGTGAGTTTTTTTCCCAAGAGGCTGGAGTCTTTGGTTTTATCAAACTAGATTACATAGTCATTGACTACTGTGTCTTGTGAACCTAACTTATTCCACTGATCTACTATTCTATTTCTTAGCCAATATCAAATGGTTTTAGGTCTAGTACAGCTAGACCACCTTCATTTGCATTTTTAATTCCCTTGATATCTTTGACCTTTTGTTCTTCCAGATTAATTTTGATATTATTTTTCCTAGCTCTATAAAGTAATTTCTTAGCAGTTTAATTGGTATGGTACTGAATAAGTAAGCCAATTTAGATAGAATTGACATTCTTATTACATTAGCTTGGCCTAACCTTGAACATTTGATACTCTTACAATTGTTAGATTCAACTTTATTTGTGTGAAAAACTGTTTTGTAGTTGTGCTCATATAGTTCCTAGTTCTGTCTTGGAAGACAGATTCCCAAATATTGTATTTTATCCACAACTGCTTTAAATGAAATTTATCTTTCTATCTATTCCTGTTGGATTTTGTTGGTAACATATAGAAATGCCGATGATTTATGTGGATTTATTTTACATCCCACAATTTCGCTAAAGTTGTTAATTGTTTCTAGTAGTTTTTTAGTTGATTCTCTAGGATTCTCTAAGTATACCATTCCATCATCTACAAATAGTAGTAATTTTGTTTTGTCATTACCTACTCTAATTCCTTCAATTTCTTTTTCTTCTCTTATTGCTAAAGCTAATATTTCTAGTGAAATGAGGTATAGTAATACAATATGGTAATAGCAACTTTGTTTCACCTCTGATTTTATTCCCATTACGTATGGTGATTGCTGATAGTTTTAGATAATGCTACTTATCATTTTAAGGAAAACTCCATTTATTCCTAGGCTCTCTAATATTTTTTAATAGGAATGAGTATTATATTTTGTCAAATGCTTTTTCTGCATCTCTTGATATAATCATATGACTTCTGTTAGTTTGATTATCAATGTGGTCAATTATGCTAATAGTTTTCCTGATATTGAACCAGCCCTGAATTCCTGGTATAAATTCTACTTGGTCATAGTGTATTATCCTGGGGATGAGTTGCTGGAATCACTTTGCTAATATTTTATTTAAGATTTTTGCATCAATATTCATTAGGGAAATTGACCTTTAATTTTTTTCCTCCGTATTGACCCTTCTTAATTTAGGTATCAGCACCATATCTGTGTCATAAAAGGAATTTAGTCTTGCTTATATTCTTCACCTTTTTTTCCTCCAGGTAAATAACTTGATTATATTTTCTATTTTAAAAAGAAATTTGGAGGCAATTTTTTTGACATGGCACTAAATAATCAAATTAGGTAAGATAGTGATTTGTCCAGGATCACACAGCTAGGAAGTGTTAAGTATCTGAATCAAATTTGAACTCGGGTCCTCCTGACTTCAGGACTAGTGCTCTATCCACTGTGCCACCTAGTTGCCCCCAACTATTTAAGTTATAAAGAATATTTTGTAGCTATATTCCTCTAGTCCCTGTGTATCTTAGTAGATAGACCCAAATATTTTACCTATTCCACAGTTATTTTAATGGAATTTCTTTTTTTAATCTCTTCTTTCTGGGTTTTGTTGCTAAGATATAAGTGTTGATGACTTATGTAAGTTTGTTTTATAACTTTGCTGAAGTTTTGCTGAAGTTATTATTTCAATTAGTTTTTAATTAATTCTATTGTTCTCTAAAAAGATCCTCATCTATAAAACATCATAGGTTTGTTTTCTTTTTACTTATGATTATTCACTCAATTTAGAATAAACTTCAATCTACATTCAGATTGCATCAATTTTTTTTTCTAAATGTGTATATCATTTTTCATCATGAATCCTTTGGAATTGTTTTTGGATCATTGAATTGTTGAGAATAGCTAAATCTATCATATTTGATCATTGCACAATACAATTGTTATTGTATTCAATGTACTCCTGAATTGCTCGCTTGACTTTTTATCAGTTCATATAAATGTTTTCAGGTTTTTCTGAAACTATTTTGCTTATCATTTCTTTTAACTCAGTCTTCTCATCTCCAAAATGATGCTAACATCATCTCTATATAGTGATAGTGGGCATCATTGCTACTCTTAATCTTACTGAAAAGGACTCTAGGCTTTCTGTATTTTGTCCTGTTTTTACTCTTGGTTTGGATATTATTTGCCATATTTAAGAAAGGCCCACTTATTTCTGTACTACAATATTTTTTAAAAGAAATGGGTGTTTAATTTTATCAAAAACTTTTCCAGAATCTATTAACATAATCATGTGATTTTTAAACTATTTTTATTACTAACATGATTTACTGTAATGGGCTGAGGCTCGGGTTGATGCACTGAGGTCCCAAGCACATGAGGCTAAATAGTATTTGGACCATAGTCTATTAATATATATGCTTGGAGAAAGAATGCCCCCCATCCACTCTTTGTGCAAGTTCTGATGTGTTGTGTAGGAAATGACGATTTTGGTGGGTGGAGGCAGGGAAGTGGGAAAGGAAGGGGAAGGAGAGACTGCTCACATTGCCATTACGACGGCCTTTCAGCTCAGGTCTCTCTCTGCTAGCTGGCTTCCTGTCACAACTGCCCATATTGCTATTGCAATCCTTCTTGCCCATATTGCTATCGCAATCTTTTTTCACCTCTTCACTTCAATAAAGATTGAAGATTTTTCCCTTAACCTGAATTCCTGACTCTGGCTGATTTTAAATATGTGGTCATCATAATTTACTATGCTTATGATTTTCCTTATGTTAAATTGTTTTCTTTTCTAAAATGAATTTGGTCTTAATCATCTTTGAGATATATAGCTGTATCCTCTATACTAATATTTTATTTAATATTTTTGTATCATTTATTAAGAATTTTGGCCTATCATTTCTTTCTCTGTTTTGATTTTACCTGAGCTGGGTATCAAGACCATATTTGTATCATTGAAGAAAATTGGTAGAAAACATTATTCTCCTACTTTGCAAACAATTATGAATATTTAGATTAATTATTTTTGAATATATGATATAGTAAGTGTTTAATAACTGCCTGTTGATTAATGAATTGGATAAAAGGCACTTGTAAATCTATTTGGTTCTAAGTTTGTTTTTTTCCCCTAATGAGGGTGGGGAGGAAGTGATCATTTATAGAAATTAGCATTTTTAAACTCTGTATCTTTATCAGTTAATCTGAGTATTTCATATTTTGGCAAATATTCATCCAAGTAGTTATTTTTGTTTTCACAGAATTGAGCAAAATAGTTTTTGGTAACTTCTTTTGTTTCATCTTCATTTGTTTTGAATTCTCTTTTGTTTATACACTGTCAATATGTTTTTTTCCACTCTTTTCAAAATCAGACTTGCTAAATTTTTATCTATTTCACTAGGGTTTGGTTTTTTTTAAAGACTAACTTTATTTATTAATTCAACATATTCTTTTAATTAATCTTTTTTGGATTTTCAAATTGCTTTTAGTTGTACATTTTTAATATAATGCTTGCCTTGCTGCTGTTGTTTTTGCTGCTGTTGCATGCCCAATTCACTGATTTTCTCTTTTGTTGATGAAAATATTTAGAAATAATATTTCCACCAAATGACTGCTTTAGCTGCTTCTCAAAAGTTTTGATATATTACTTTATTATTATCATTTTCTCTGACAAAATTTTCCATTGCTTTTTTAATTAATTTTTTAACCCAGACATTCTTTAGGATTAAATAATTTATTGTCCAGTGATTTTAACCCTTTATTCAAGACCTTCATTGAACATAATTTTTTTTATTGTGGCCAGAGAGGTGGTTTGGCATAGTGAATGAAGTTTCAGAGACAGAAATGGGCTGGACATATAGTAAATGTGTGACTGTGGGCAAGTCACAGCTCTGGGTAACTCCAGGATGGTGAGTTGCAGAGAATACATTGTCTTTAATCTACAGGCATTTGTAGATGGAGTTTCCAGATCTGGGAGTTCTCTTTAACAATGAAATCACAGCTATAGCCCCTCTCTCTATTGTGTGTGAGGTGGTAAGATGAAAATACAACAGGAAGATGTTTTCTATCCCCAAGGAACTGTTCACCTACTAAATCCTAAAAGCTAACTTCTTTTTTGTGTGTGAGGCAATTAGTTAAGCGACTTGCCCAGGGTCACACAACTAGTAAGTTTCTAAAGTCAAATTTGAACTCAAGTCTTTCTGAATCCAGGACTGTGGTCTATCCTTCTATGCTGTCTAGTGCCCTTAAAGCTATCTTATCAAAACTAATAATAATAAAATAATCTGCTCAATGCTCTTCATAAAGCCTAATATAGAATGTGGGATAGATATGCTTTTTAAGCTACACATTCATTTTGCTGCCCTTAGACACAACCTTATTTTGGTGATAGATAATATTTATACAGTGCTTTGTTTTCATAGTAGTAATTGAATTTTAACCTCTTTTCAAATTCTTTGACATTTGGCAGCCCTTTAGTTCCAGCATCAGTTTTCCACCATGCCTCACCTTGGCCCAGGTTATAATCCCATGACTAATGATAGGAGCCTAGAGACTCGGAAATAAAGTCAGTGTGAACTCCAGGTCTTAATTTGAAAGCTGGATCTATAAGTTATCTCTATAATTAAGCTCATCTGCTATATTCTCCTGGTACCCTGATTACACATACATGTGTTGTGGCTTTGATTGAAGCAACCAAATGTTTCAGACAGGGACAAAAGTGCTCTTGTCAATTATAGCTGCTATTAATACTAATTGTGCCTTAGAATTTCTGCTAACAACAGCATTGGAGACCCTAATTAATGTACTGCAGTTCATCAAGGTATGATAGAAGCAAAGGTGCCACTTACATCCATCTAGTAACTAGTCAGGTTACGACGTGAATGGACTCAGGGTTAGACTTTCAACGATAATACAGAAAACACATTGCCATTCCTCAGTCTCCTGTTTAAATGGGGCTGTGGAAAAGTGGGCTCTGATGGCACAGTTGTGTTGGATGCGCATGAAGCACCAAAAGATGGGACTGTTGTCTTTTCAAGCCTTTTACAAATGAAGGGGCTCTGAAGGGCACCTATCTGGGCGAAAGCGTGCTTTTGTTTGTTATTGTTATTTGTCTATTTCGTTTTTAAAATGTACTGATCCTGAGCTATACTTCTCATTGTTTCTTTTTTAATTTATGGGAAGAAAAAACATTTCCATAACATAGTATAATAAAAAAAAAATGAATGCATATGAACTGCAAACCTATTACGTGCAACTTGCTATTCCTTTTAAATAAAGTTACCGTGTAATTTTGGTTTTTTTTTTTCTTTTTTTATTTATAAAACATATGCATGGGTAATTTTTCAACTTTGATCCTTGCAAAACCTTTTGTTCCAAATGTTCCCCTCCTTCCCCCTACCCCTTCCCCTAGCTGGCAGGTAGTCCAATATATGTTAAATATAACATGGGATTTTTTTTTCTCTTTTATTCTTCCCTCCCCCAACCATTTGTGGGGAAGTAGAAAATTTCTCCATGGTGCTCGATAGTGACATAATATCTGGTCCTTTTTTTTTTTTTTAATTAGACCTGTAATTTCTTAAGTCCCCGCTCTGCAATGTAAGAGTCTTAGAGAATTACCTGTGAGGGAGGATTCTGGGAAGATAGCGGAGTAGGCTGGTAAATTTCAAGCTCTCCCGATTTCCCCAACAAATAGAACAAATTTGCACCTCCGAATGAACATTCTGGTAAAAAAGCAAGACTTGGGGCAGAACAGAGGTCTTCCTGACCCAATCGGGAGATCTGAAGAAAGACGCTGGGCCGGGATTAACCTACTGAAGTGCAAACACTTCTGGGCTAGCTCTGCAGAAACATCAAGTGGGGACCCCTGGGGGGGAGGGGGACTTTCACCTCCCTGAATGTTCGTCTAGTGGGACTTGGGTCCGGAAGACCCAGGGAATCTCAGTTGATTGGGAATGCCAAGCCAGCTGTGCTCCTCAGTCTAACCCTGGGTGAGAAGGAGCCAGCAGCACCCGAGGGGTGCAGAAGCAGCGGGGCAGGGGCACTGCTGCCTGGGGGCACTTGAAAGAGGGTGGAACTCCTGGTTTGGGTCCTGGCCAGAGGGGAGAGCTGAAGGCACCATCCCCCACCCTACAGTTAGAGGCGCTTACATTAGTAACTCTTATTTTAAAAAATGAAAATGAAGCGGCAAAGAAAGAACCTCACCTTTGAAACATATTATGGGATCAGGGAAGACTGGGGTTTGTCTTCAGAGGAGGAGGGAAAAAAAGCTTCTACCCCAAAGAATAACTTGAAATGACTCCTTGCCCAGAGAAAAATTATAGAACTCAAAAAAGAATTCAAAAATCAAACAAGAGACATTGAGGAAAACCTAAAAAAAAAAAAAAAAAAAAAAAAATTAAAAAACTAAAGCATCCAAGAAAACAAGACGGTCATGGAGGGAAAAGTTAACCAGTTATAAAAGGAAGTACAGAGTCTCAGAGATGAAAATAACTTTGACAATTAGAATCAGACAAGGGGAAGCCAGTGAAGCTCTGAAAGACCAAGAAATTACAAAATAGCTTATAAAGAATGAGGAAATAGAACAGAATGTGAAACAACTCATAAGAAAAACAACAGATCTGGAGAGCAGACCAAGAAGAGAAAATATAAGAATAATTGGACTGCCAGAAAATTATGACCAAAAAGAGAACCTAGATGTAATAAATACAGGAAGTAATCCTAGAAAATAGTCCTGGAGGGATAGAACTTGAAGGGAAAGTAGAAATGGAAAAAGATCCACTGATCACCATCTCAAAGTGATCCTTGGTGGAAAACACATAGGAATATTTTTGCCAAATTTCGAAATCCCCCTCCCATCAAAGAGAAAATTTTGCAAGAAACAAGAAAAAAATATTTCAAATATGCTGGAGCTATAATTAGAATTGTATGAGACTTATTAGCAGCTACAATAAAAGACCGCAGGTCTTGGAATCATATCTAGAGACAAGCAAAAGAACTAGGACTGCAGCCAAAAATATATCCAGCAAAATTATTTATAATTTTCAATGAGAAAAAACATTCAATGAATTTGCAGATTTTCAGGACTTTCTGTCAACCAAACCAAAACTTAACAGAAAATTTAACCCATAATACATAATATAAATAATTAATATAATAACTGTAATATAACTTATAAAGAGCAATGTTAAGGAACTCAACATGAATAAACTCTTTAAACATGGACACATTTTTTTTTATACATGGGAAAGGTATACTTTAAGATTCACATCAACAATAGGGTAAACTCAAAAGAAAGATTGAAAGAGTAAGGGTAAAAATAGTAATCATGTTATACAAATGAGGTGCGGAACTAGAATAGACACGGGGTATTCGAGAGAAGAGGAGGGCTCATAGTTCTGAAAACCTACTCACATCGGAAAAGGGTTCAATAGGCAACACTACATATGTACCATGAAAGGCCTAGCACCCTCTGAAATCTATGAAGAAATAAGGAGGGAGGGATATATAAGGAGGAAGGGAAATAAGGAGTGGATGGGGAAGTCAAAGGTGAGGGAAGAAGACAAGGGAGGGATCTCTGAGTAGGGGGAGATTCAGTAATAGTCAGCTAAGTTATAGAGCAGCATTTAATGAGAGAGTCAGCAGGGATAAAAAACACATGTACATATGTGGAGGATGTGTGTGTGAGTGAGTCTATGTATGTATGTATATCTATATATCTGTACATAAACATTTCTTTTCTTAATTGTAGCTTTCTTGGAGGTGGTAGGAGGATGAAAGGGAGATATGTGTGTCTATATGTATATGTACATATGTGTAGTTATATATATATATACATATATATATATATATACACACATATCTATATATAAATATATCCTTTCTTAACTATAGTTTGCTTGGGAGTGGGTGGGGATGAAGGAGGGAAAAAAGAATAAGATAAATAAGGTACGCTGCAAAGAACAAAAGAACAAAATTTATAAGGAAGTAAAGAAAAGACAGACATCATGAATATAATTTCTTCTACATATATACATGTGTGTGCCCCTGGTGTTCTTCTGGGCGCAAGATAATGTTGTCTTTTGTTTTGCATTGCTTTTCTGTTTTTCTTGTTGCTTATTCTGATTCTTTAAATAAAATAAATTTGGGGAAAAAATAAGAAAGAGGAAGAGAATTACTTGGGGTCCTGAGAAGTTAAGTAGCTTGTCCAGTATCAAAAAGTCAGGATTTGTCAGAGACTAGACTTTGACCTCTTGTTCTTCCTGAAACTTGAGGCAAACTCTCTAAGTAGACACCGTGTTGAATACTTATATTCAATCACACAAACTATACTTATATTCAATCACACAAGCAAGTTCTAAGCATATAAATACAAAATTGAACAAAGGATCCTCAAAGAGCTTATAGTCTACTGAATTCTAAAAACATAAATTGTCAGGCTGCTCAGCTTCCCACAGCCTTAACATAGTGTCTCTCAGTGACAGGGATTTGGATCAAAAGCTTAAATAAGAAGGGAACCAGGGGTGAGAGGAGCAGGAAAAGAAAGAAGGAGGAAGACAAAGAGTCGATTTTTAAGTATGTAGGATTTCAAAAGGAAGATCCCTATCAGGAAAAGTTCTTTGGACCAGTAAAATTTTGCTTAATTTGTTCTAAGGCCATGGGCTAGTGTCTGAGAGACAGCCACTGCTTTAGAAAACCTTTCAAGAATAAGGGACTAACCAATGTACACTTGTTTTTTAGAATATGTTTGGTTTTGCTCTTCTTAATGTGTTATTCAGAAGATGTTCAGATGTCACCTGCCTGGCTCCAATGCAATATGTGGAAGCTTGGGGACCAGGGAACTGTTATTAACAAAGAATATTATGACTGGCTAAGGCATTAGAAGGACTGATGCCTCAGATTGCACTGAGCTAGAATATAACTTTCATACCAAAAGAATGATAGCTGCTTCTTCTCTCAACTTTTGTGTGTTTCTCCTCCCTGGTAGCTTCCAAGTGAGGAAAAGGATGCTGGAAACTGCCAAACAGAGGAAGGGAAGCTGCACTATTTCTCATTTGATCTGTCCGTAATTGTTTTTCATTTCTATTTTTTATTTATTCTGTTCTGATTTTAAAGGTGAATGACTATCATGAAATGGGAGTGATGAGGAGCCTCCTTCTGACTACTGGAGTCAACAGCAGGAGAATCTATGGCAGCAGCTGAGCAATGTGATTGACCAACCTAAAATTAGATAGATCAAGAGGTGACCTAACACTCCTTGAAGGGAGCTGCCCCATTTTAACAAGGAGTGACCCATCTGATACCAACTTCCGATCCTAAAGCAAAACTGGGTAGGAACTATGCAAAAGCAAAAAAGAACTAAAAGATCCAATTATGTTCCCTACATATATGCTTCCCTAATTTGGTGCTTTAAGTTTGATTTCACACTTTCCAGGGTCCATGTGTATGCAGAGGAAAGAATATGGTACTGATTTGGGGATTTTTACAACTATATTTTTGTCATATTTTTAAAGTAAATGTCCTTCTGTAAAACTAATAGAGTTCTATTAGTTCATTAGTATTGGGGAGCACAAATGGAGGTTATGATGAATGACAGGATTAGAAATCTTAACCCTTTAGGGTTACCGTCTAAATCTGAAGGAAGCAGTATTCTTTGTCTTCTAGAGACACTAATCTGCTAATACAGTTCAAACTAAAAGAGTGAGCCTAGGGTGGAGTGGAGTAATGTCCCTATATGCAGAACTGCCCATAATAGTGAGGAACTTGCAATGATTTATTAAAAGAAACTTCTATTTAGAAGAACCACCAGGACTACAGGTTGTGATTTACAGGCAAACAAATATAATAGTGTAGATCTGATGCCAAATCCTTCCTCAGACACTTATTAGCTATATGACCTTAAGAAAATAACAATATCTAATGCAGTTTCCTCACTAAAAAAATTGGAGTAATCATAACACCTACCTTCCAGGGTTGTTGCAAGAATTAAATAATATGTGTAAAGTGCTTTAAAAACCTTAAGTAAAGTTAATGTTACTTATCATCATTATATTCATCATTATAACTGCCTTACTATAGGCATGACAATATTCTGAGAAGCAAAAAATTAAAGGCCTATTCAAAGTCAAGGCCTTTTTAAGGAAAAAAAAGTAAAATAAATTACTTTTTGGTAGAGAGGGGAAGGTAAAGAATGGGAATTCTATTTTCAAACATGGCCAAGTTATTGAGCTTTTAATTTTGGGTTCAGGTTGTCCAAAAAAGATCATTAGTGAAATATTTTTAAAGGCACAGGAAATTTAAAAGTGCAGATGGGTATACAAACAAACATGGTAATTTTGTTACTACCTTGTTAAATATATAAATATGTATTTATATATGTACATATATTTCTTTTTAAAAGCTGACTGTAACAGAAGTTCACAGTTTCTTTCACAATCCTATCTTGTTCTTTGCATAATGAAATGTTTGTGTTTCTTGCTGATTGCTACTTACCCAAAAACTTTTTTTTAAGAAATAGAGAAAGAATTAAAACCAAAAGAAATGGGAAAGCAAGAGATTAGGGGGGAAAAACAAGAAAGGTTCATATCCAGAGAGGGATAGAATGCTATGAATAATTTTCATGGACTCTGATGCCAAAGGTTTCTTGGATTAGATATTGTTTTTTGCTGTGGCAATTGGGGTTAGGCAACTTGTCCAGGGTCAAGATTAAATATTATTATTAGAATACGCTGCTTCTGGTACAAGAGCTCACCAAACATTTTAAAAGCATAAAAAGAATGGTTTCAATCCAAATGGTCTTAATCAACTCACTTCACCTTTTGTTACTGTATAATTCAAAACATGTTTGTGATGATCCAGGACTCATGATGAAAAATACTTTGTGCCTCAAGAGACAGAACTAATGGCATCTGAATACACACATAAGTATACTATTTTTTTCTTTCTTTCTTTCTCACTTTCTTTTCTTTCTTCTTTCTTCCCTCTTTCATTCCTTTCATTCTTTCTTTCCTTTTCTTTCTTTCTTATTTGAATTTTCTTCCACAAAATGACTAATAAAGAAATGATTTACTTGATTGCACATGTATAATCTATATCAGACTACTTGCCATTTTGGGAAAGGGGGGAGGTGAAGAAAGAAGGGAGGAAATTTGAAACTCAAAACTTTAAAAAATGTTAGAAAAATTTTACATGTAATTGGGGGAAAATGAAATACTATTAAAGAACATATTTGTGGTTTGTATATAAACTGTCAGCTAATAAATGGAATAGTTTTAAGTCCAGGAGGCTCACCCTGTGGTATTATTTGTAGGAGAGCACAGGTCATGTAACTAGCAGTACTAAAAAAGAGACCTGGGACTTGTCAGTGCTAATATGTTCCCCTGTCATGTGCCCAGAGCAGTGTAAGCATTTAAGGAGGTGAAAGGTCTTGACAAACAATCTCTTTTTCTCCAACAATACTGAAGGCGTTGCCAGCAAGATTATTCCCCTTTATCAAATCTTGATCAGTTATTAGCTCACACACACACACACAGAACAACTCAGAAGGTCAGTGGCAGGATTGGAACCCAGGTCCTGTCACTCTAAATACCAGCACAGATGCTTGGGCCACTAGTTTAGGGGGTGCTGCCAAGTGAAACAGGCATCTCATTTGCTCTCAGCTTGGGATCAGAATTAAGTAATTCATGAGTCATTAACCATCTGCTCTCCCGCCCCCAAAAAGCACTTGAAGAGCTAAGCGGGGACTTGTGTGAGGTGTTTGTCATTGAACGACCCCTTGGCATGTGGCCCCCATCTTGGTGGTGACATCCCTATTAGCAAGAGCTGGTCCTTGCATAATCGGCCATTTATGTTTAGGGATTGCTCCACATGTGCTCAGTAACGCTCCACATGCACAGAGCTGCCGGGCCACCTCTGTGCACAACAAATAACAGGGCAGCCGCAGTTCTGCCCACTACTCCTTTCTGTCTCATTAAATATCAGCCAGAAATTCAGAGTTATGGCTTATGACACAGCTCCTCTGTAGGCTCTGCACATCAGTGTTAATAACACATGCTGGAGATTCACTATTGCTGCTATTGAGGGGGGAGAAAAAGAAAAGAAATTTAATTTGGAGCTTTAATAACCTCCCAATTAAGTAGTTTGTATTGACATTAATATTTAATAGTGGTACAACTGTGACTATTTTAGAACCCGAACTGAAATTAAGTAAAAAAAAAGTTTGGTCATAAATAATTTCATTATTAAAGATAATTTTTGTTATATATGTTCATGTACTTATCTTTTATTAAGTTTACTTTTCATGTTGACATTTTTAAGGGCTTAATTGTATACTTTTATCCTTACTAATATTGCTATCATGTATTAATTATAGCATCATACCAGGAATATTAGTTATGAAATTCTTCATGCTTTCCAGTGAAAAATCCATTTTCCCATTTTATCTTTTCTCCTTTTATCAAAGAGATAATAACCTTGTTACTCCACATTTATTTCCTGAAATATGTTCTCTCCAGCTAGACTTTCTATCTGCTTTATTTCCTCAGTTTCCTTTCTAGCTGTCTTTACCTGACAGCCCAGTTTAACCTTATAAACAATAATAAATCAGATCAGAACCTAAAGGACAGGATATGGCATCTTCATCAGTCTCTAAGAAGTCACATATCTCACAAGCATAGAGATAGAGAAGTCTAAGGAAAAATAATGGAACATATATCACATGATGACTAAAGGGAAGTTTTCCCATCACACTAAAGCTCATCAACTGGCTAATGTCCAACATAGCCATCAAAATGGGAGGTTTTCTGTTAGCAAAATAATGGAATAGATATTTAGCTATACTTAAAATAGAATGGAAAAAATTTATCAAGATCTCACTATGTACCATGAATATAGGGCAGCTAAATTGAACAGTGAATAGAGCTCAGGTCTGGAAGTCAGGAGGATTTCCTGAGTTTAAATCCAGCTTCAGAGACTTAATAATCATGTAACTCTGGGCAAGTCACTTGACTCTGCTTGCCTCAGTTTCCTCATCTGTAAAAAGAACTGGAGAAGAAAATGGCAGATCTCTTTAGTATTTTTGCTAAGAAAACACCAAATCACAAAGAATCAAACATGACTGAAAAATGACTGAACAACATATGCCAGGAATTGTTTTGAGTACTAGAGATTCAAACATAAATAAGCAAGATGATCTGCCCTCAGGGATCTTACATTCTAAAAGAAGAAAACATAAAAAGAAATGATGATAAGGGAAGAGTTGTTTTGGTAATGTTGATTAGGTTCATGTTTTCAGAGCTATGGGTAGAAAAGTGAGCTCAGAGGCATTTCATGAAAAAAATAGATCTGAATCCACATTCCATATGTACCTTTGGTGAATGTTCATTAATTAGAAGTTTAAAGCCCTACGGCAAGATTTTGGAACGTTCTTGGAGAGGGAGAAAGACAAAAAGGATACAGCCCAGGACTATGATCACATGAAAATGTACCAGTACCTTGGAATATCTGTTCAATTTTCAGTTCAACAACTCTTTATTGTTTGATATTAAATATATATGCAATTCATGCAGTCATTGCTCCCATGGATCTTCTAACCTAATAAAGTAACTTGTATACAAATCACTATAAATCAGAAGGGGCAAGTGCATAGAAAAGATCTAGAAGAGAACAATGAGAGATTTTTGAGAGATCCATTTGTTTAATGGATAGAGACCTAACTTCAGAGCCAGAATGACCTGGATTAAATTCTGAACTCTGACTTATACAGATTCTGTTAACTGAGAAAATCACTTGATGTTTCAATGCTCTAGGCAACTCTCTTTTGCAAAATAGATGCTGATTTTTATTGGTAGAGGTACTTTCTCACTGAATGCTCCCTACACCAAAGGAATCACAGACCCTGACCTGTCCAGAGCTCGGAGTCAAGAAGATTCATCTTTCTTAGTTCAAATCCAGCCTCAGACACTTACTAGATGTGTGACTCTGAGCAAGTCATTTAACCCTTTTTGCCTCGGTTTCCTCATCTGCAAAATGAGCTAGAGAAGGAAAGGGCAAACCCACTGCAATATCTTTGCCAAGAAAACCCCAAATGGGGTCACAAAGAAGGAGATACAACTGAACATGTGCCAAGCATTGTACTAAGTATAGATCCCAGTCCTATCAGGAAGAACCCTGGAGGAGATGGCATCTGAGCTAAGCCTTAAGGAAAGAGAAGGACTTTAGCAATAGAATAATAATAATAATAGCTAACATTTATATAATGCTAAGCCTTAAGGAAAGAGAAGGACTTTAGCAATAGAATAATAATAATAATAGCTAACATTTATATACTTGCATGCACTTTACATTTTACAATTATTATCTCATTTTATCCTCACAACAGCCTGGAAGGTAGGTGTTATTAGTAACTCCATTTTAAGGATGAGGAAATTGAGGCAAACCAAGGTTAAATGACTTACCCAGAGTCACACAATTAATAAGCATCTGAGGCTTAGATTTGAACTCAGGTCTTCCTGTCTCAAAAGAGCAGCACTTAATCCCCTGAACCAACTAGCTACCTCCTTGAGAGGTTCTGAAGTTAAGGTCTAAGAAAGTATTCAGTGACTCAACATGTTAACTGACCCAAGTCACAACAGCATCGAAACAATTGAGACAGAAATGAAGAGTAAAGTTGACACTGATATCAACATACGAGTTCAGAGCTCTGTGCTTTAAGTACAGTAAAGCCCCTCTAAAACTGGCATGGGGTTTGAGGAGAGATACATAGCCTGTTCCTGCCAGTCATGTCTGACTTTTCACTACTTGCTGCTGATCTGGCCACACTCTGATACAACTTCTGGCTTCACTCCCCTCCTAAAGGGAGTGAAATGGTGTAATAGAGAGAGTCCTGGTCCTGGAATTCAAATCCGTCTCAGACACTTGCTGCCTCTGGGACCCTGGCTAAATCTGTTTGCCTCAGTTTCCTCATCTGTAAAGTACCTGCCATCCAGAGTTATTGGGATTAAATGAAATAATAATTGTAAATCCCATAGCACAATGCCTAGGATAATAGTAAGTGCTTAATAAACGTTTGTTTCTGTTCTTCAGCTACAACTTTCCAATTCAATTCATCTTAATATTGTGCTAGGTCAACTCTCCCTCCAGATGGCCTTGTACCCTTTGGAACCACATAAATAAAAAAGAAATTTCAATTCAGGCTTTGTCTACAAAGACAATTGGTCAATTAGATCAATCACTCAAAAAACCTACTCTTTCAGTAGGGGAAAAGAATCTGTCAAACTAGATTTTTTTCAGAATTGACAGAATTGTTATTGTCAAGTGGTCTTTTAAATTTGACATTGACTAGTCATAGGAGAGCAGGAGGAAAAGCTATAGGAACATTTTTTAATCTATAAAAACTAAAATATAAAGATAACATGCTGGAAACCTCTAATTAGGGATGTCTTTCAGTTAGAAAGTCTTCCTTTCAGAAGAAAAAAAGGCTGAGAATTGTACTGAAAAATCTTTATTTCCAATTTCACTAAAATTATTCAGCTAATCTCAGTTTACCAGGACCTCATTGGGCACTTTATCCACTAAAACCTGAACAGGAATCCCTTGACACTAAGTAGCACTGGGCCTGGCATCAGGAAGAGTTGAGTTCAAAATAGCCTAGATAAGAATCATCTGCCTCCGTTTCCTCAACTGTAAAATGAGAATATTAATTCATCCTCCTTCTAGGATTATTGTGAGAATAAAATTAGATAATATTTATAAAGTGCTTTAGAAACTTTGAAGCTTTATACAAGTATTGCTAATACTATTATTATGACTATATACAATAATGACATTAAATAATTACATATAAGGACATATAAAAATGCTTCAAAAAGGGGAAATGATTGCCAATAAGAGAAATTACAAAAGACTTCAAGGAGAAAGAGGAAAATTACTTGAGAATATTACTCTGGGACAGAAAGACTTTTTAGGCAATAGGAATAGTATAAGTTTTCCCACTTAGAGTGACATGAGCCCTTGAGATACATTAGTTGTTCTAATATAAAAATCCTTTTTCAAAGGCCTAAAACTTCTGGAGAGATTGGGCTTTCTCACCACTCTTTGCCACCCTTCAATTTCTTTATTTATGTTTCTACAGTATCTATTCTTTGGAACACAATACTGACCAGTAAACTTGATTACTAAACACCCACCACATTATTTTCCTACTTAGGGCGCAGCTTCCCTCTTTAACCAACCTTAAAGTGATCTCAGAGAGGGAATCTTCTCCACAGCCATGCTCAGACCAACATGTCCACCACTGACTCCATCTTTTAGTTTATCTGAGCCCCAGCATTCTCTTTTACAAGCACAATGGTAAGCTTTTCATTGTATTGTCATTGACTTTTGTCTTATATTTATGACCATGTCTTCCATTTCTCCTTTAATTTCAAGAGCGAGCACGGCTGGAGAGGCACAATGGGCAGCTGCTCAGTGGACTGTCTCCTGTCACTTCTTGATTGGCTCTTGCCTTTCATTCATCACAACTTCAATTTCTTCTTTGTGTTGTGTGACCAAAGCCCAAAGGTGAACAAAGAGAACACGAAAAAACTATTTCTGCTTAACCTCTTTCTTTGGGCATTGGGACTCACGAGTAGATAAAGCCCCTTCATGGCACATGGATATATATATATATTTTTAATTGTACCACTAGGAAAAAGAAATGAATACTTTCTTTGCCTTAAGGGGAGTGATCGACAGACGCAGAAACTGAAAAAGGCGGGGAAGGGGACAAGTTGTCCCAAATCTCATTTGGCTTAAAAAACAGAATTATTGTGAGCTGTTGCTTCAATGGCTTGGATCAATTCCTTTAAAATTTTTGCTCTACATTTTCTGGCACTGATCTAGCTGGATATAAAGGCACAAGCTCTTTATAATTGGGTTTACTTCTAGGATCAGCTAAGAAGGGAGGGAAGAACAGGTCCCAAGTAGAATTATAACTTGGGAGGAAGAGTTCTTGTAATTTAATTAGGACAATGTCACAAAAGGAATATAGTAAGCCCAAATTTCCTTGCCATACACCCCTGCTTCCTTCCATCCCTACTACATCAGGGGATATTTTACAAGACCCACAACCAGTACTATAACAAAGAATTCTGGGTCTTAGAGGGAGAATACCATGACTGAATGGAAAAGGAGGCAACAAAAAGAAGAGTTTAATATAGGACCATTTTTGTACTTTGGGATGTTATTGAATAAGGATAGGGTCATGGACACTGATGCACTTGAGAATCTAGGTGACCAGGATATTGGAAGTGAATAGAGATGGAAACAGAGAGGAAGACTATGAGTCAGTCATTAAACTATCAGAGTAAAGGGAGAGATGATGTTAGCAATGAAGACCTTAAAAAAATAATGATGAACTTCAATAGAGGAGAAGTGATTGTGGTGTGATAGTGGCAGAGGGAGAGCCAAAAAGTGATAGTATGGACCAAGGAGGAAGTCATATATTACTTATGACCTTCTGTGTCATTGGAGATGAGATAAGCCAGCCTTAAAAAATCTGCCAAGACAAATGTGTCTTCTGAGAAAGAAGAGTCTCAGGAAGTCTCAGAAAATGGAAGGAATGTGAGAAAGAGCAGTGTAGGATTATAGGATCATAGATGTAAATGACCTTTGAGGTCATCTAAGCCAACCTCCTTATTTTATAGATGAGGAAATTGAGACACAGAGAACTGTGTTCACACAAATAGTCACACAAGTAGTGATGAATCACATTGGGAGATGTTAAAATCTGGGGCACAGCTTCAATTGGCCCAAGCTAGTTTCTGCTTCTGCCAATAATTCTTCAAACTAATGAAAGTTGAGTTCTTCTGACATAATTTCTCCTGCCTGGATCCTGGGGGTGATAGCAGGAATGATTGGATAAATAACACAGTATATATGAAATGCTAAGGTCAGAGAGAACTTCAGAAATCATTGTCTATCCTAGATGGCCTTTTACAAATGAATTATCCTTCCGAGGATATTTTGAAACCCAAGCCCCTTCAAATTCACTCAAGAGTTTTAAGGAAGGAGTGGGAACATATGGGTTTTGCTGAAGCTGATAAAAAGTAACAATAGAAATAGCAGCAATTACCACTGCTACCACCTACTTTAGGGTCCAGAATGGCCAAACAGCTTAGAATATCTGCACATGGGGCAGCTCTGGTACTGAAAGCATGGACTAAAGCTCTCTCTAAAACTGCAGGTTTTCTTGGAGGCCCCAGGGCTGATGATTTCAGTGAAAAAACAGACTGCATTAGGATTGCCTGCAAACCCATTGATCACTACAGGCCGAGTCTGTCACCCATCTCTTGCCACATTCTTCCAAATCATGTCATCATCAGCTTTATCTTTCTGATCCTCATGTCATTACTTCTCTATCTTGTCTGACTATGTCATCCCTGCTACGATAAACTCCAGTGTTCTCTTCTATGCTCAGTTTAATTCACTGAACATTTTTAAGTGTCTACTATAAATGAGGTAACACTCCCCCCACAAAAAAAGAAAAGATGCTAGATTATACATATCCTATCTTCTCATCTAAATTATAAAACCCTGAAGGACAAAAAACTGTGGGTAAGGCTTCTTTAAATCCCTGAGCCTACCAATAAAACTATACACATTAAGTACTCAATAAATGTTTGTTACAGCTGGGAATCACCTCAGAGGTCATCTTGTTGGTGATAATTCACACTGAAGCAGAAATTAATGACAATTCACAGATGGAAGGCTACTGGCTACTTTGGTTTATAATTGTGTCTTCAGAACCTTTGAAAGGACCTAAACTCCTCTGGTCCTTAGAATCTCATAATCATCAGTGTTATCAGAGAAAATATAATTTTGCCAAGACTCATTTTCTTCACCAAAAAGCATATTCCACGAGAGCACTATTTGCTCCATTAAGAAACTCCTGTGTTTGAATCTATGTGCCAGACCTTTTACTAAGAGAAAATATGGACATTTTTCTCTTAATAATGCCACAGAGAAATAATGAAATGGTAGCATTACGAAAATATAATTAGGTCTTCAAAAAAATCCCCGCTGGAGCCCTATAAAAAGACCACAGGTGTTCGTCATTATTTTTTATTTAGCAGACAGTTTTAGCCATTGTTTGGTTTTTTCCCCCATTTATTAAGTCCTGGTATTTTAAGATGATTTGTGTATAATAATGATAATAATTTCCTGTTTGCTTGTCAGTCGAGAGCCTCTTTAATTACAGATATTCATTTTCACAAGTTAACTTGGTAAACATGTCCATTCATTATGTTCCCTGTTCATTAAATCAGTTAGCACAGCTAGTAACCATGTTAAGTATTTTCCTGTCGGGTTTCAGCAATGTATCTTCATCGTTTTCCAATTCAATTTCTAGTAGAGACATAGACGGGGCTGCCTGGAGTGTTACTTGTTTGTACTTCCTAGGAGACTGGGGGAGCAGTACTAATAATGGTAGATTGGATACAGGATCCAGGATGCAGGAGCCTTCAACCACCAGAGAGTGAGGGAACAATGGCTCACGGGATCATATATCATGAACTTAGAAAATGATAGAGGTCACCTAGTGCAACCTTCTCATTTTTACTGGTCAGGAAAATGAAGTGCAGAGAAGGAAAGGGACTTGCTTTTGGCCACACCGATAGTTAATGTGGGATTTAGCCCACATCCTCAGGTTCCAAATCTATTGTTCTTCCTACCATAACACAATGGTTGCTAGTGACCTTGTCTCTGACCAATTCAATTGCACTGGTTCTTTTGGTTTTACTGACTCCTTCCAATGGCATATATATTATAAAACCTCACTAACGCAGTCTAATTGGAGACCTTGGTTATGCTGGATCATTTCAATCAGTCCTTCAATGTGCATCCCAGTTTCTCTCACCTTCCCAATTCAATTCACTTCAACAAACCAAAAACCATCTACTATGTACAAAATGGGCAATGAGGTGTAGAGTTCCTCCTCTTCATGAGTTCAAATCTCACCTCAAACACTTCCTAGCTGTGTGACCTTGGGCACATCTTTTAACTTTGTTTGTTTGAGTGGGAGCCAGAAATAGTTAACTACTATCCAAAAAACCTCAAATAGGGTCACAGAGAGTCAGACATGACTGAAATGACTGAATAGTAACAAGAATGTGCAAAACACTGGAGACACAAAGACAAAAACAAAACAGTCCTAATCCGATGGAGCTCACATTCTATTGAGATGATGTGACTCTTAAATAGAGAATAAGTAACAAAAGTAAGTTCAAAGTAATAAAAAGTTAATTCAAAAAGAGAGAAAAACCAACCTAGGGAACATCAGGAATATTTTGTGTAGGAAGGAGATGGGTACCTGAATTGTCAACTCAATCTGAGTAGACATTCAAGAAGAAAAAAATAAAAAGAATGCCTAAGCCAATCATCACAGACAATTAATTGCTTTAATTCATCGTACGCTCAAGAAGACACTGTCCCTGCCTTTCAGAAAACAGAACACTATTCAAAAGTCAATGACCATCCAACATGCACTCATCTAAAATTAATCAGGGATGACCCTTATTCAAGCAGACCCATGGGACATGCCCTGTAACTTTTTGCAAGTGCTGATTGCGTTTCTAACTAGAACATATTTAATACTACAAGCTTCTACATGATTATACAGCCAACTCACAATCAGCATGATGAAACGCTGAACAAAAGAGAGAAGCAGACAAAATATTACTCAGTGAATGAATGAATGAGAATTTAATTGCTTGTTATATTCCATTTTCTAGACAATGTTCTAAACACTGATGATACAAAGAGAAGTAAAGTAGTTCCTATCCTTAAGGAACTTAAATTCTACTAGAGGAGGATAAAACATAGCCTAACATAGAGCTAGGGTTGGAAAGTGATACAAAATGTCCCTGAAAATGGCTGGAAAATAGAGTTGTGAGCTTGAGATAAGGAATGGATAAAGAAAAAAGTCACCATTCAGAGCTCAGAGTCCAGGAATGCAAGGGTAGTAGTCCTAGTTCACACTGGAGGAAGAAGAGACTATAACTCCAGGCACTATAATGTGAAAGCAGTAAAAAAGTAGAGTACAACCAATTTAGCAACAAAAATTTTTCATGTCCAAGTCAACAGCTTATTTATTGTAAGCAGTAAATATTTTATCCTGATCTCATTCTTTTTAATATTACTACCATTATTATTCCAACATTAAACATCTACTAAGGATCATTATCAAGTTCTAAGGGAAATAAAAAGGCAGGAAAGGATCCTATCTCTGTCTTGAAAAAAAGCTGAAAAAACTTCATCTAGTTGAAGTGCTTAGAATTAGGCACCAAGAAACAAAGAATAATTCTTAAGCAATGTGCAAGTGATTGTTGGGTAATATACAGGCTACACCCATAAGTGGCAAGAAAATTCATTGAAAAGGATGATGGAATAGTCAGCGAAAAACTCCAAGGAGGAGTCTTTAGTTTTGTATGTTAAATCTGAAACCACAGTGAAGGCCATTTAAAGCATGATTGTGGACATCAGAGAGAGGTTTCATCAGAGATGTCTTTTGAAGAGCAAACTGTTTTAATGCATTTAAAATAGGATTCCATTTATACAAGAGGCAGCTTGGTGTGCTGGATAGAGAAGTGGCCTTAGAATCAGGATGACCTGGGGTTAAGTGCTACCTCTGGCACAAACAGGCTTTAACTAGGCCTGGCTTCAAAACCTATCTCAGATTTGAACTTCGGTGTCTCAGGCAACTCTATAAAATAAGGTGCAAAGCAAGTGCCACTCTGCCCTAGTAAAGAAAGTTTCATAAGAGGACATTCCCTACCTCTATGTAATATATGTTATTATAATTATGTAATAATATATAATTATTATAAACAAAAAGAACAATGTAATCACAGATCAAGTCTGTTTTAGAGATAATATGATACAGGGGAAGGATCAGTGGGCTTGAAGACATAAGACCTGGGTTTAAATTAAGACTCTTCTGCTTATTAACCCTGCTTTTGATGCTTCTTATCTGTATGACCTTGAGCAATTAACTTCCCATGCTTCAGTTTCTTCATCTACAAAATAAAGGGGTTCAACAACTTCTCTAAGTTTCCTTTCTGCTCTAAAGCCTACCATTTTATTTCTGTTGCCTAAAGCAGAGCATACCTGCAGCCCTTCCGGCCAAAGTCCAGTCTTTGGGAAATCCCTTAGAGTCTGTTGTAATGGAACTGGGCCTGCAACTGTGTTAAGCAAATAAAGCTGTTAAGTCCTCGGGCTTCCAGCCAGGTCCATCAACACTCTGAGGTCTGAACAACACAAGGGATTCTTGTTTCAGGAGGCAAAGGTCACTCTGACAGGCTGCAATCCATTAAGCAGTAATGGCTGCTTCTTGGCACAGCCAAGTGGACAAGGACCAGGAAATGTGGACAGTGAACTCAATAAAATTAAAATGCTATGTGGGATGTACTGTGATGGCAACAATGATAACCTTCTTGGTGTCTTTTGCTGTGCTAATGGATCTGTTCATGGCACAGATGGTGGTTTTCAGAAGTCGTTTTTTTCTTTAACAAATTCATGACTAAACTAAAAAGTCCCCTATCAACTTCATTATGCTTTGCAATTGACTTTGTTTAAGGATTATTCTTTTATTACAGCTCTAAAAGTTCCAATTCTTTCTTAAAGTGTTTCCTTTAAAACCAATTTTCATAACCCTAAGTCATTCAAAAAAACAAACAAACATTATTCAGTGGTTATACTAATGGCAAGTTAATTGATGCAGGCTGACAGACAGGTGTTACAGACATGGCAAATGGATCAGTCATTTCCCAGGCAATGTGCCATAGTGAATAGAGTTCTGGATTTGGAGTCAGGAGCAGTTGGGTTTAATTTTCACCTTTGATACTAACTACTTGTGTGATTTCCTGAATTTCTCTTAATGTGTTTGAATGTCATTAGTCGATATCCCAAAGTAAGAAATTACGGTTTGGTTATTGCTATCTAGTAGAATGTAAGCTCCTTGAGGGCAGAGAATTTTTTTTTTATTTTGCCTTTATATACTCAGCAATTTCTTGTATAATAGAAACCTAATAAATGTTTTTTGTATTAGACAGGAACCTGAAAATGTGGTTTTAGTCATACTAAAAAGTCAACAAGCATTTATTAGGGGCTTCCTACAAGCTGAACACTGTGCTAAGCACTGGGACAGATATAGAAGAAGCAAGAAGATAGTTCCTGATTGCAAGGAGCTTAGAAAACGACATAAGGGGAAGAATGAAGAATAGTTGGTCAGTGATCTTTCTCAAAGGAGGTCACAGGAGCTAAAGAAGAAGGCAGCTAAAGCAACCAGAACTCACAGGCAAAATAGAGTGGAAAGTAGAAAGAAGAAGCACCTGAGTCAGTCTCATCTAGTCATTCAGATTTAATTTGGGGAATGAAAAGAAATACTCAAAGACCATCTGGCCTTTCCACAAAACACAGGCCTTTAACTCTCAATTTCACTGCAGAGCAAAGTCTTTTTAGTCAAAGATAGAGACCAACATTCGTGGAAGACAATACTAGTCTGGTAATCAGTAATACCATGTGATTGGTATGTGACCCTGAGTAAGTCCTCAGTTTCCACATCTATAAAATTAAGTTTACACCTACCTCACAGTTGTTAAGAGGATCAAATGAAACAAATGTAAGCAAAGAATATCACTAACCTTAAAGTTTTATAAATATTGTTACTATTATTATTATTAGTCATGCAAACCATGGAAAACAGATCCAGTTTCCGAAATAGAAGGGGAAATATTCATTTAGAGAATGTTGATGCTCAATACATATGAATTCCTAACTGGCATTCAAAGCCTTAAACAATCTGGTTTCAACTTTCTCGTCCAACCTGATTTTTTACTACTTCCCTTCATGTAATCTATGGTCCAGAAAAACTACACTACTTTCTATCATGCACCATGGATCTCCCTTCTGCACTACAATTTCAGTGCCTTAGCTCTATCATCTCCCAGGCTCAGAATGAGGTGTCCTGCATTCTGTCTGTTGAAGTCCCTCCCTCCTGCCATGATAGCCATTCTATTCCATCACTGACTCTGTTAACCAGTGATTCTCAAAGTATGGTCTAGAGAATCCTGGGGATCTCTGAAACCCTTTTAGAGGGTCTACAAATTCAAAAATAGTTTTTATTTCCAATATGGTAAATGTCTATAAATATAATCCAGATAAACAAAAACGCTTTGGAGAGATCCTCAATAATTTTTAATAGGATAAAGATACTGAAAACAAAAATTTGACAACCACTGCGCTAGACAATAGTAATCTTTTCCTCTTTTGCAGGACACTTTCAATTTGGCCTTTCTTTTTTTTTTTTTTTTTAACTTATCTTGCCCTATCATTTCAGAATTATTTCTGTGCTTTCTTGAAAAAAAGCAGCTATTTCCATATATACAAGTACCTGCATACAGTAGATGCTTAATAAATGTTGAATTGAAATCCCAGAAGCTAATAGCGTTATTCCTTTAAGAAAGCATAATGGTTATAAGTAAATCTGCCTTAGAAAGGACTTCAGTAAAGAATATGCCTGTATTAACAATAGCACTGAATCATGTAATATGTTTCTTCCTGGGGACTTGATTCCTCCCCTCATTTCATTACCCCATTTTCATCTCAGCATCTGCTCCTGTCTTTAACACATGTAGTTTTTAATCAAGTTTACATGTCCCCTCCCAATTCTGTATTCCTTCTCTCTGACTTTGAACCTTGGTCTTGAATCCAACCACAACTTATCTCCTCACCTTTCACTTCCATCCCTCAGTCATCCCCACCTCCTTTACAAAACAAAGGTACTGCTGTTTTCCCATTCCCTGCCAATATTGTTTTAAAAACGATTCTCCCATGGCCTATCCCTTCTTTCCAATTGTACTCAATGAGTTTTTCATTTGACCAGCAGATGACACTTAATAATAGGTCATATTTATAGAATACTTCATGGTTTACAAAGTACTTTCCTCATGACTACCTTGGGAAGAGGAATATTATTATCCCAATTGTATAGATTTACAAAATGAAGTTCAGAAGATTCCAGTGATTTGCCCAAAGTTACACAATAAGAATTATAGCTGGTTAATAACAGATTACCGTAGAGAAGAAATACAAGCCTTTCAGCAGCTGTTGATAATCAATAATAATCCCTTTGGAATAAAATTTTTACTCATCTGGTCATCTTCCCATCTGGTAACTGACTTTGGATTAGTTTGACATGTTCTAACTCCTGGTTGCATTTGTGAAGGAGTACATTGAGATGATTAAATAATGAAGTAAAACTATGAAGAGAGAAGAAACAAGAACAGGGTGTGAAGATTGTTATTGTATGTGTCCACATGTGAAGTGGTGATAAATACTGGAAAATAAGTCTAAGAAAGGAAAATCCTCCTAGTGCCAGCCCTTAGGAACAATTCTGTGTTCAAAGCAATCTAAAACAGATACTCCCTGCACTGCTGACTGTAAACTGGTGCTGGGGACCAGGACTTTGACCCAAAGAACGGCCATCGTAAGGGATAAGATTTCTCCCCATGACAACCATCTCTTCATTTCACCCCATGGTCTTCTATCATGTGTCACCGATGATCCCAGGCCACCCCCAGTGTCTCGGCACCTTGACACCTCTCTCCCAAGCCCCCTTTTCCCACCAACACCCATGAGGACAGAATCCAGCTAGATGTTTTGGGAGATGATTCACCCTGGCCCCTAGCACAATCGTGCCCATGGTTATTCTGTACTTTATGGCACCACTGAACTTGCCTACAGGTATAATTCCTAGTTATAGCTCATATTGGAGATCAACATCACAGAGAGATATTATTAAAATTGGTAGAATTGCAATGACCAAATCCCAATAGAAATATATGTACCATTAGTATAGTTCTAAGTCCCAATAGTTTCCATATGAAAAAAGAGAGGCATTAGGAAGAAACCAATAGACCTAGACTATGAAGATGAACATAATTAATGGCAGGTGCAGAGTGCTTATGAATACATTTGGACTCAGAGGAGGTGGTATAGCTTTCAAAAGGAAGAGATACATATCAGCAAAAATTGCATGTAAAATTCCAATACAGGTTCTACAACTCCATGCCAGCTACTCTTTCTTTTATACCAGGAAGTGTAGTCAGTTCCACAAATTTTTTTGCAAATCCTGCTTTTGATAGGCATAAGTATAAGTATCAAAGTCAAATTCAAACTCCTAGCACCTTGTAGGATGAGTCAAGGAGATATCATTAGCGAACCACTGAGATTTTTTAAAATCCAAATTAAATTATCTTAAAGGACTTCTTATAGTTGATTCCTGCTATGTTTGAAAAATTTCTATACAATTACATAGTATGATCTGAGAGGGGTGGTATGAGTGAAGGGGATATCTGGCTTAATTAATAGGGTGTTAATTCAAGCAAGTTGTATTTTTCATTAGGAAAAAGCACTGTATTTGGACCCAAACAAATTAAATTCAAAATCTGCTCTGATGCTTGCTAACTGGAAGCAACTAAAGAATATTACAATCTTTTTGAGTCTCAGTTTCCTCATTTATAGAATGAGGGAATTCACTTGGAAGGTCTCTGAAATCCCTTTTATCTCTAAGTTCTGTACTCCTTATCATGTATCACTAGGCCCAAAACTCATCTGAATTGGTTCTTTCTTAATAAGTATAAAGGGTCAGTTCCCTATATTCTATCAAAAAAAAAAAATAATAAAAGGCTAGGGAGCATGAGTGGACCTAACCTGGATTCCAAATCTTCTCTGTTCTTGCCTAGATCAACAGGGAACTTGGTCGAGTTTGTGTAAAGGAAAGCAACTGTGAATAACTTGTATCCTTGACTGTACAAGAGAACCAGCCGATCGTCCTCAGCAGTATTTCATTGTGACATGGAGTGTGCCCAATGCAGCTGTTCATGGCATATGGCGACATGACACAGCAGCCTGCAATCTCTGGCAACAAGACCTCAGGCAAAATTTTCTTTTGTTTGTTTGCTTAAACTGATCCCACTCTGCAAAATGTGCCACAGCAAAGCATTTGTGAGCAATTAGAATAGCTTTTAAAAGGCAGGTTGAGTTGTTTGAGAGAATCATTTTGAAAAGACATTTTCCCTTTTTGGAAATGGATGGCAATTATTTTTGATTCAACCTGTCTTTAATTTTTTAGCTCTTGTGTGAAAAAAGGATAGTGATCATTGGGCACAGAGATTTTAATGACAGTAAAAATGGTTTCATGATTGATCATTACAGATCATGCATTCCAGTGAGGGATCATACAAAATGCCAGCATGGGAGACCCTGTCATAGCAACATGAGGGCATCACTCAGTGTCTTTGTGTAGAGAGGGCAAACCTTGAACAAAAGAAAAACAGGGACAAAGGGCCACAATTAGAGGTGCTTTTTGAAATTGGGGAATAAAGACTCAGAAAGTGGTATATTTAAACACTTTTGAATGTGTTTGAAACTTTCATATCATTTTTCAAAACCTAGCTTTTAATGAGGGACACTGAAGATAAAGAGATACCAAAAAGAAAAAGAAAAAATCTGAATGAACAATCAGGAGAGTCCTTGAAAATCGGAACAGAGAAGAGGGGCTTTAGTATTTTTAAAAGGTATTTAATTCAACTTCTTGGTAGTAACTGTTACAAACAAAGCTTTTGCATACAACACTGAACAGTCAGAAGGAAAGGGTCATCTGTCTCAGCTCACTAGATCCCCAATGCATTATGGTTAAAGAAAAGGACACATACATGGGTCTCATTTGAAACAGATTCCCTCAACATTAGCCTTACTATCAGTGTCCCATCCTCTTTGAAATAGGGGTTGGGGTAGGTTGGAATATTGTGGCTCTATTGCACGAATTCTTGTAAACAGGTAAAAAGTCTCTCTTTAAGGCTCCTCAGACTCTTCTTTTTATTTTGATCCTTCTCCCCTTCTCTTCCTCTCCTTTTTTGCCTATTCTTCTCTAGGGAAATAAAGAGGGAGATAATCAACAGAAAGAGAGAAGCTATGTTAATAGTTCATACTCTATTGTACTTACAAAATATAACAGTCCTGTTATCTTCATTGTACTAATAATGATTGGTTGTTGTCCTTCCTTCCTGAAGGGAAGCACAATGATATCGCTATGTTGGAGCTGAGTTACAGTGTGTCCAACTGTGGCTGATAAGACCAGTATAAGCTTGGAATGCTATGTGCAGATTGGGCACAAATAGTCCATATGAACATTTGGATTTTGCACATCTTGTATTTCCTCTGGGCTAATTCAATTCTGCTTTGCTTATAGGGCATAGCCCCTTCTCTGATGAGGGCATACCATGCTGGGCAGTCCTGTACCAGTGTCTCTCAAGTCATACAATAGATTCTTAAGAGAGACCTTGAGAGTGTCCTTATATCACTTTTTCTGACCACCTTGTGAGCACTTATGAGTTCCCCATAAAATAATTATACTAATGATGAATGTGAATGTTCAAAGGAGGGAAAGTTGGTCACACAGTTAGTAAATGGGAGAGTAGAACCTGAATCCAAGTCTAACTGTATATTGAAGTGAAGGGTCAAAACCAGACTTAAGCAAAACATTGAAACAGGAAAAAAAAATTTAAAGTTCTTCTTTCTCCTTAACGACTTCTACCTCTGATCCTCTGCCCTCTCAGAAAGTCATTTTATGACTTTGCTTCTTCCCATATATCCAGAGAGAAAAGCATTTAAATTCTAGTTAACTGAGGCATCTGGTTATTCACTCCATATTAACTACATGGCTTCCTATTAGTTAAAAGATGAAGAGGCTACAGAATAAAACTAAATCTCACTCCCTCTCTCAATGGACCAACATAGTACCTATCTTCACTTTAAGTAAGAGCAAAAAAATTTTTTAGTAAAAAATTGGAATTAAGTCCGTTTCATGACTGTCCTACTCTCTCAGTCATATATAGAATATTTTTCATCTTTATTAATTTGAGAATGTAAGAAAGTCAACAATCTAGTATATCTGTAGGAATAAATGAAAGGTCACTAGCTCCACCCCACCATTCCTTTAAGTTTGCTAACTAAAGTGATCACCTGAATGATAAGAGCCAGGAATATAATAGAATTTCAAAGAATTTACCTACCCAAATCTACCTATCAGCCATACCCAAAGGAGTTCCCTCCCTGAGTGGCTTGAAAAAAAATAAAAGTTGTGAAAAAAACAAAAGAGCTAAGAAAGCCATAATGATAAGAAATTTCTCAAGAGTAATAACATTTCTTTTTTTAAAAAAGCAGTCCAGCAACAGAGGGCAGCAGCAAAAGCAGAAAAGCAGCCTAGGAGAAGAGGGCATTAATAGCCCAGCAGAGGAACATAAAGTTGTAGATCTCAGATAGGGATAGGAGTAGAACAAAAGAAAGAACTCGAGGTAGTTGGTACAATGGAGTTATAACAGGAGGTCTATCTGCTGGAATTCAACCCTATCGGAATGAGTTCTCTGGATCTCCCCGCCACAAGCAGCATGGAAATCTGAGGAAGAATGTTGTTTTTCTTGTCTAGTTTGTTTCCTCCATATTATTTAGCTTATTATTGTATGTAGTTAAATGCCTTTTGCTTTGTATTCATGTGTCACATGTACCATTCCTAAGGTTATCTGGCTGGCTCCTATCAGAGAAGGTGCTGTACTCTATGAACAAAGCAGAATTGAATTAGATCAGAAGAAATGGAAGAGGCGCTAAGCTAGAGGATTCGTCCCAAATGTTCATAGAGACTACTTGTGTCCGACCTGTGGTAGAGCATTCTGAGCTCCCAGTGGTCTGATCAGACACAGTCAGACACACTGCAATTCCACTCTAATATAGTGATGTCACTTTCATTCTCTTGAGGACAACAGCCAATCATATCAGGAAGCTACAAATTTGAATAGATCTCCCCCCCCCCCCAAGCATCGTCTGGCAAGTAGTTAAAGGCTTAAAAAATGCTTATTGACTGAATGTTCATTCTTTGAGGGCATTTTTATCTTACTATTTCCTAAAGCAAATGACTATTATGTTCTCTCTGATAGGCAATGCCCAGTGTGAAACTCTCAGAAATAGTTATCCCATAGTCATCAACACTTTGCCAATACTTCTATATCCATTATCTTATTTGATTCTAATCCTCAACATTCAATCCACAAATATTTATTAAGGGCATACTGTATGTCCAATGTAGTGCAAAATTCTAGGGATTAAAAAGAAACAATGAAAACAACAATCTGTAAAAGCAGGTAATGATGGAGCAGTTAAATGGTACTGTGGATAGAGCACCAGCCTTGGATTCATAAGGACCTGAATTCAAATCTAACCTCAGACATTAAACTTACCGACTGTGTGATCCTAGGAAAATCACTGAAATCCCAATTGCTTAACTGCCCCCCCTCCAAAAAAAAAAAAAAAAAAAAAGACTAAAAGTTAAAAGTAAACAATGCAAGATTAGGACTTGTGATTTCATTGGTATAGAGAACTCTCTTTAAGAAAATTCCTTTTGCCAACATGTCAGCAGCTGTTTATTTCTGAGACCAGATTTGGACTCAGCCCAGTTTCCTGTCTGTTATACCACCAGTTACCTTCTTGGGGGTATTCTGAATAAGGAAAAACAAGAAGGCCAGGCTGGCTATACCACAGAGTACATGAAAAAGAATATGAATAAAACTGTAAAGATACACTGAAACCTACTTGTAAAAGTCACTACCAAACCAAGTAGTTTGTATTTGATCCTAGAGGTAATAGGGAGCCACTGAAGTTTATTAAGCACATGAGTGACAGTCACCTGTACATTAGGCATTTCACACTGACCTCTTTGTGGAGGATGTATTAAAGGGAAGAGACTCGAGATCAAAGACCAATTAACAAATTATTACAATAGGGTGACTGGAGTATGAGTGGAGTATGAGTGTAGAAACCATTAGGAGAGAGACTATAGAGGGAGAACTAACAAGACTTGATAACTGATTGGTTATGTGGGTGAGTAAAAGGGATGGGTCCAGAATGACCAAGATTTTTAATCTGGTTACCTAAAAGGATAATAGGGATGTCCTCCATAGGGTAAGTTAGGTAAATTTCTATATCTCATAGTCACTGGGAGAAACTGAATTGTCTCAGCCTTCTTATGTAAACAGTATGCATTCATATTTCATTACCTTAAAACAAATCTTTATTAAGGGAGAAATAAGATGATAGGCTCTTAATGAATTTCAGATATTATTGATCTTCCCTATCAATAATGATAAATACAGAATAAGTCTTGGAGCCACTGAATTAAGATTTGCCATCTGGGAAGACAGTGATACCTTTTTTTAAGTTTGAAAAGAGCCTTGGAAAATATGCTAGGAAAAAAGAATCCTCAAAGCTATCAGCTCTACATAGAAGCAATTGCTAAAAAGTACAGCAGTCCTAAGAGGCTCCCAGAGCTGGAAATGACCAATTTCCCCCTGAGTTCAGCAGGAATTGTCCAAGACACTCATTTCCTGGGAGAGCACTTTGTTTTGGGCCAGTCAGCATGAATTGTGACTGCAGAGGAGACATTTCATCATTCTGCTTAGATTGCTTAAAAAAAGGTTAATGTAGATTTTAAATGGTATACCCACAGTTCCATAGAGAGTTTGTCCAAAGATCTGTGTGGAGAGTTGGTCTAGATCATTATCCTCAATCCTGGTTAGGAGGACAAAAGCAAGCAGAGGATGGAAATCCCATAACTGAGTCAACACCACCTATCTACCATGTCCTAGCAACAGCAGATTCTACAAAGATAAATTTTGTTTGTCCTTTTACATACCAACACTTTTCCTACTGTGATTTTTCATCATTGAAAGGGATATATTTCTAAAACATATTACATATTTTATCCCTTTTAAATCAGAGAACATACAAACTTATTTAACCTTTCTTTGATGACTCAAGTTCATACTTAAGAGCATCAATTTATCATCTCCAGCTGAAATACAAAGATGCCCTAAGGGACTATTGAGATATGTAATAACTACTACTACTGCAATTACTATTATTAACAACATTTATTATATTTTTATTACTTCTTTATTTTTTCTATTAATAAATGACTGTGGTTTTTGAATTCTTTGTATTACCCTTTCCACTGTCAGAGTTTTAAGTTAGAATGCAGAATCAAAGGAAAGATGCAAGCTCATGCCACAGGTCTGCTATTTCCTAACTATGTGATTTCAGGAAAATAACTCCACCTCTCAAGGAAACAGTTTCATCATCTATAAAATGGAAGGGAGTGAGAAGAGAGACAAGGAGGAATGGCAGAGCTGGGTGATCTTTCAGGTCATTTCCAGCTCTAAAATTCAATATTTTCTACATCTCATTGGTATGAGTATGTCTGGTTACCTTATTTTACACACAATTATAACTTACGGGCCTGAGAATGGCAGAAAAATGATAAATAAGCTAAGCAACACCTATCTTATCCAAAGCAGAGAAGTCCATTTTCACTTCTAGGTCTCCAGATCTGTTTTGGACATTTAATTTGTCAGTAATCTGATCTCCTTATAAATAGCAATTTCTTCGCCCATTCTGAGACACCACAAATTCTCAGTCTTAAAAATTATGTCATTTATAAGAAAAGGACTTTTTAGGACATTTATTTTGGGTGTTACGAACTATTCTGATCATATTTTGTGCAAAGGTAACATGCCTTTGTCATTCCCTTGTTTAGGAGAAAAGAGAAGGTACTTAAATCTATGGTCTTATGAATGAGAGTCCCATTTCAAATGCTTTTTCTTTCTGAACTCAGTAGATTTGAGCCAATGGATCTACTATCATGAATTGACACATCTGGGAACAAACTTTCAGTTCAAGAATATACACAGGCCCAAAAAGTAGTACAATAAACATTTAATTAAGAACTCTTGTTCGTCTAACACTAACATATACGTCCAGAAAATAGTTAAATAGTAACTTTCATAATAAAGAGAAAATTGTTATGATTAGTAGTTTTTAAAATACATATTAGCCTTGAATAAGTGATTCCATTATAGGATTTATCCCAAAGAGATAATTGATAATATGATGAAAATTGATTATTTTCCCCTTGAGTACTCTAACTCCAAAATTCCTTACTAGTTTTCTCAGACTCAGTTTTCTTTGTGTTAGGTATTCAATTATGCAAATAATGACTTAAGCCCCCACCAGTAAAAATATCTCCTGATAGATCATACAAGGGCCATAAATCTAATAGCAATATATTTGACACCAAAGAATATAAATAACAAGGGGGAAATAGATAACAAATTCATTCTTAGTTGCTCCTTTGGTCTCCTTTAATACTCAGAGAACTAAATGGAATAAAGGAGAAACTCCCAGGAAAAAAAAAATGGAGATGGGAAAACTATCCTTCATGTACATGGACAAACAGGATAGAGTAATGTGTAGCCTCATCTTCTCTCAGTATATGTTCCACGAATGACATGGATACCCCTTGAGATTAGGTTCTTTGTGGTTCCAAGACTGGGCTTCCAAGTAAGCTGATCTTCGATTCTGATCCTGCTTAATTTTTTAGAATGCATCAATTGTTACTGCAACATCCACATTTTTTCTTCTGTGCACTGGGATCCCTCACATCTAGCTATTCCAGTTTAGTTCTCTGCCCACAGTAATTTCATAAACTTTAGATGCCAATTTTCAAGATGCCTGGGCACTACTTCCATCTTATTTTCCAAGTTTTTGCCTCGCAGTAACATTCAGTCCCATGTCACATAGATTTCTAAAGTACTGAGCCATATTCCAGTGAGTACTTGAAGATAGACTAAAGGACTTTATTATACATAAAGGCAATCCTTATTCATCTTATAAACTCTCCTTAATTTTAAATGTGTATGTGTTTATAGTTAATGTTATCATACCACATATCATATTGTATCACAAGTACAAAACCTAAACTCTCACTAATTTGAATAAATATAGTCGCAGGCAGTTATCCTAAATGTATAAACCAATGAAGACACATACTAATAATTACAAGATCAGTAGGCTAATAATTTTAACTCCATTCAAAGCCCAATTTATCATCCATTTGTGGAGCAAAAGGAGAAAAATGGTAAGATTATATGATCTGAGATGATTAAAGTAGTCGTGGAGGCTTAGAAGGAACCCTAAGACACTGGCCAATTGGGCTCTGGTAACATCCCTGGGCTAAGCCTTCAGTCTATGTGATGCAATCATTTGTATGCATATAGGATGAGTGAGGTAATATAGCACTGCATGTTGGCACTAGGCAAAACTATCATTATGATCATTTGACATGAAGGACAGCTTAACAATTGCATTCCTTTGTGACCTGGTGCTTATCATTATCATCATCATCATCATCATCATGTAAGATACATTGGAACAAATTGGAAATAACAATACCCTATCTCCTAGAAATGTTTTAGTACAGATCAAGCCAACCAATAAAATAGTCAAACAATGACTATTCATGAAATGGACTAAAGACGTGAATACTTTCATTATGTCCTAATACTATGTCACAACAAAATTGAAAACATATAATACTAGTAATATAGGCAATACTGCTTTTTGTTACTAATACCCTCTTTTCTAAATTGTTGACCAGTACAGCGCAATAACAAACAAACAAACAAACAAAAAAAGACTACATCCTTAAGCCTGGATTAAATGAAATAAGAGATGAAATGGAAGAGCTACTAATATCAGAAGAGTTCTTCAAATTATGTGGTGACCCACTCTCCTTTCTGCAATCTCAGTGTCTTTAGACTTTCTCTCCTATGATCTGAATTCTGGGTCAGTGGATAACCCATGGATCCTTAAGTATAGGTTACCTCCATTCCCTTGAGCCCTCTTCAACTGGAGTATTTAACACCTTATCCATTCATGGGTGCTCTGACCAGAGAAACTGTGGTAGGCTTTCTTGATTCTAAAGAGAGTATTAATATGTAGTTTACTCATAAGATGAATCGTGATCCAGATTTTCTGCGTGTGGTTCATTATCTAACATCAAATAATTATCTGTAACTAATGTTTAAACTTTTTTTGGAAGTCATGTCCTCAACTCTCCATCAATTTTGCCCTTTTCATTTGCCAGTACAACAAATCCCTCTATGATCAGCACATCATTTGCAATGTCTTTTCTTTGAAAGATTTCAATCAATTCCAATACCACATTGTAGATTGGAAAATTATCTAACTTTTTAAATACTTTATGGAACATGGCTCTTATCTGGTCACCATCTTCTGTTTTCTCTGGACATTATGATTTCATAGCAGAACTCTGTCTTTGGCTGGAGTTTCTGACAGCAAATTGAGCCTCATGACATTGCTTGTTTTTCACTAAGTACTTCTGAGCAATAGGACCTCCTTCAATGGAGGTCTCAACCAAGAAAAATACTACTACCTGTAAGCCTCTATATCTCTACAAAGTATAAATCAAAAGGCCCTTGACCTAATGTCAACAAGTACAAAATGAAGGCATCACAATTGTTGATGATATGACATTTCTGCAGTAAGAAGACTATGTGCTGACTAGTATGCTTAATAGTGTGAAATGGAAACACTCATTGCAGAGCTCCTTGAAGATGATAATGTATACTTCTAGACTTTATTGACTAGATATGAGGACTAGTAAGTAGCTTGTTTTCAAAACTTGAACCTTTAAAAGAATGAATCCTAGAAGAAAAGTCAAGATCTTTCTACAGCTTGGCTATTATCAAAGTGTTCTTATTGGAAAGACCTAGATTTATAAAAGATAAAATAGTGCATTTGTTTTTAGTTATTTATTAAATATTATTTTTATAATTTTATGCATAATATATTTATATATAATAAATATATAATGTTATATAATAATAAATATTATTACCTTTCTATCACCTTCTAAACATTTAAAAAATCTAAATATCTTAGCTTCAATGGCTTACTCTATAGATAAATATTAGGCATCAAAAATTCCTTTGAGCACACCAAACAGTGATCTCTCATCAGATATCAATAGACACAGAGAAGACAGTCTTGATTTCAGGAAGCTTATATTTTAATGGGAGATTCAATATGCACATATATAGATATATATGCAAAATACAACACAGCATAAGATAATGTTAGGGTTGGGGGATGCACTAGTAGCTTACCAAGAAAAGACTCTTATGGAAGAAGAAATGAAATGATTACTGAAGGAATATTTGGTTCCTAGAGGCAGAGGTGAAAAGAGCATAAAAGGCAATCAATATGAAAGCATAGGGGAAAAAGAAGATGGAATAACTAGTAAGTGTTTGAGGCAGGATTTAAACTCAGGTCCTCCTGACTCCAGGCCTGGCTCTCTATCCACTAGTCTTTCTCCAAAGGAGAATAGGAAATATTAGTAATAGGAAAAATCCTGGCTATGATATTCTTATAAATTCCTCAACATTTAGGTTGCAAAAGCAAGAGAATTAAGATTCACTTTGTTTTTAGAAGTTTTCTAACTATCTTCATAATCTCACTTCGTACAATACTAGATGTGGAGCTGGAAGGTCCTCCTTTACAGATAAGGACCTAAGATTCAGACAACTGCACTGATTTCTCTAAGGTCACATAGATAATAAATAACAGAAGCAGGATTTGACCCCAAGCCTCCTGACTCCAGAGCAGCTATACTATGCTGCCTCAGGTCAAAGTCTCCAACTTGAAGGCCAAAATCACCCACGGTGGGGGTGCAGGGCAAGCAGGGAACAGAGCACAGTACATTGATCAAAGATAATGTAAGGAAAAGAAGATTAATTTCTTCAAAATGGAACAGTAGGAAAGAAGCAGTCATTCAGTTAATAAAAATAAGTTATACAAAATAGCAGCTTAATCAGGCTCTGTCTCTTGATTCACACAAAAGAAATAAACCAGAGACACTTCAGGAAAAAAAAAAAAAAAACAAGCATGGCATAGTGCCCTGAAGAAGATTCTTAGTTAACCTGATTACAGCATATGGTATTTCACACACAAAAAGTAATTAAGAACTGTTTTTCAAAATCACATCAGAAGCCACGTCATCAGTGACCCAGCCGGCTGGTTTCTATCACTTATTACTCATTACCGTCAGAGCCACAAAACATGATATGACTAATGTAAGCCAGGGCAATGAGTTGCATCAGGATGCATTATCTCAAGAGTAAAGGAAGAGAATGAGAACTTGAGCTCCAGCAGGTTCTATAAACCAACTTGCACATCCTAGGGGTGACATAGCTTTGCATGTGATGGTAGCTGGGCGATCAATGTAGTGAATACAGATTTCCTTATTCCCAGCCTTGGTTCTACTTGGTTCTACTACTAACTATGTGGTCAAGGGCAAAGATGTGCTGAAAACAGCTTAAATTTTATACACTCAATGTGAGCATTTACAACAGAGAAGTGTTGAAGAGATGATGTAGAAGAGGGTGGTGAGAGCCTAGGATTTGGAATCATTGAATTACAGATTTGGAGTTCAGTGAGACTAGAAATTACCTGATCTAACCTTCCTGCTTTACAGGTAAGTAAATTGGTACCCAGAGGAATTAAACAATTTGCTCAGGATCACTGAAGTCATTACTGGCAAGGTAGAATCTGAGTCAAGATTCTTAGATGGAGAGTGGGCAACATGGCTAGACTGCAGGACCTGAAGCAGAAAGACCTGAATTCAAATCCCATTTTACTTACTGGCTGTGGGGCTCTGGGCAAGTCACTTAGCCCTGTTTGCCTCAATTTCCTCATCTGTAAAATGGTCTGGATAAGGAAATAGCAAACCACTGAAGCATCTCTGCCAAGAAAACTCCATATGGGATCACATGACTGAACAACAGCAAACCTCAGGTAGAGAACTTCAATTCAGGTCCCAATTCACCATCTGTGGTCAAGTAGTTACTTAGCCTCCCTAAGACTCACTTACCTTCTCTCTAAAATTAGAGAGTTGGACTAGATTCATGTATTTGAATAGCTGTTCTGGAGCAAGGATTAGATTTATTCCACTTTGTCCCAGTAAGTAGAATAGGGAACAATAGGTTCAAAGCTATTAAGAGGCAAATTTAGATTTGATTTAAGGAAAAACTCCCTAACAATTAGTCATCCTAAGGCAGAATGGACTGCCTCAGGAGATTAACAGTTCCAAACTCACTTGTAGGTCTCTATAAAAAGACTGGATGATAACTTCTCAAATGGATTATAGAGGAGATTCTGATCTAGGTAAGATGGTCTCAGAGGTCTATTCTGATTCTACTCTGTAATACCATGATCCTGAGGGTCCTTTTAGCTCTAAATCTTCTGATTTTTTTAAGATTCTAGATCTGCCTACTTATTTAACAAAATAAGGACCAAATATATGAAAGCACTGTGCAAGTTATTAAAAAGTTATTAGAATAACTGCCAACCTTTTGTCTTGCCTTGGCTTAAAAGTTAAAATGAATTTGTTTTTAGGCCAAACCAAATCAGCAAGCATGGTTGATCATTCTGGGAAAAGGTTGAAGAGAACAATAAACCATGTTACAGGTTGGATTCACACGTGGGAATCGTGGGATAGGCAAGCTGCCTAGTTTAACAAGTAGGTTCTTCTTTTAAGAAGCCCTGAAAATATAACATTTGAGACGTTCTTAGTGTGAAACAAGAGAGGGAAAGAATGAGAGAGAAAGAAAAAGTAAAAAAAAAATTGAAGAAAGAATACTGTAGAATGAGGAAAGGGAGACAAAAAGATGAGGAAAGTCAGAGAGCAGCACATAAGAATAGATTTAAAATATATATAAATTTTCAGTTTATTACTGATCACAAAATAGAAAATTTTGATTACATCAAATTACAAAGCCTTTGTACAAATAAAACTAATGCAAACAAGATTAGAAGGGAAGCAACAAACTGGGAAAACATTTTCACAGTTAAAGGTTCTGATAAAAGCCTCATTTCCAAAATATATAGAGAACTGACTCAAATTTATAAGAAATCAAGCCATTCTCCAATTGATAAATGGTCAAAGGATATGAACAGACAATTTTCAGAGAATGAAATTGAAACTATTACCACTCATATGAAAGAGTGTTCCAAATCATTATTGATCAGAGAAATGCAAATTAAGACAACTCTGAGATACCACTACACACCTGTCAGATTGGCTAAGATGACAGGAAAAAATAATGATGAATGTTGGAGGGGATGCGGGAAAACTGGGACACTAATGCATTGTTGGTGGAGTTGTGAACGAATCCAACCATTCTGGAGAGCAATCTAGAATTATGCCCAAAAAATTATCAAATTGTGCATACCCTTTGATCCAGCAGTGTTTCTATTGGGCTTATATCCCAAAGAGATACTAAAGAAGGGAAAGGGACCTGTATGTGCCAAAATGTTTGTAGCAGCCCTGTTTGTAGTGGCTAGAAACTGGAAAATGAATGGATGCCCATCAATTGGAGAATGGCTGGGTAAATTGTGGTATATGAATGTTATGGAATATTATTGTTCTGTAAGAAATGACCAGCAGGATGAATATAGAGAGGACTGGCGAGACTTACATGAACTGATGCTAAGTGAAATGAGCAGAACCAGGAGATCATTATACACTTCGACAACGATATTGTATGAGGACATATTCTGATGGAAGTGGATTTCTTTGACAAAGAGACCTGAGTTTCAATTGATAAATGACGGACAAAAGCAGCTACACCCAAAGAAAGAACACTGGGAAACGAATGTGAACTATTTGCATTTTTGTTTTTCTTCCCGGATTATTTATACCTTCTGAATCCAATTCTCCCTATGCAACAAGAGAACTGTTTGGTTCTGCAAACATATATTGTATCTAGGATATACTGCAACATATCCAACATATAAAGGACTGCTTGCCATCTAGGGGAGGGGGTGGAGGGAGGGAGGGAAAAAAAAATTGGAACAGAAACGAGTGTCAATATAAAGTAATTATTAAATAAAAATTAAAAAAAAATTTTCAGTTTACTATATAATGTAGTATTAGAATTTTGCCTCTTAGTTAATAGGCAATGGGTAAAGGCAACTTTATTTTGAAGAAAAATGTTTAAGTTGCACATCACAACATAAGGTCTTATTATCTCACTTTTTGGTTTCTTATTCTGATGATATACAGAACCATGTCAACCAAAATGCCTAGAATTATAGCACACAATTCTCTTCAGCTTGTAGTACAAATTCACTGGCACAGCTGATTTTTATTTTAATTATTTTTATAGAGTGGAAAGGAACAGCCTGATTTATTACCGAGCTGGACTCCAATGGCAATATTATTATAGTTGCAACAGATGAATAAACCAATATATTTCTTAAAGCCATAAAACAACCAGCAACATGTCAAAGAAAATTGTTCTCAAAAACCACTGCAAAAAAACGTCCAAAGGGGAACCAAGGAGGAATAGTGACCCTCTGTACCCTCCAGCAGACAGCCAAAGAAAATAGGACTTCCAAAGTCCAACAGAAAAAATCCAGGTAGACAAAGCTAAATTTCCATTTCCCTCATGAAATTAAAAGCCCATCAAAACAATAATTTATAATATTGTCTCTGGCTGTGACATATTTATTTCACCTGAATGTGCTTTCCTTTAAAAAATGGCGGCCAAAAAAGATTCTTTTCTCTCCCATTATCCAAAGTTTGACATATTGATGCAGCCTTCTGCTCCAAGCTGCAGGATTAAGTTGATCAGAACTATGTGTTCCAGTGACATTTTAATGCTTGATCAGAAGAGAACTGCTCTTTGCAGTTTACTTTGAAGGGGGAATGAGGAAGCAGGGATAAAAAAAAAAAAACGTGATTTTTACATTACATCTCTGCTTATCTATAGCATACATACCATTCTTGCATAAGACTATTACAATGAAAAGCTGACCTCATCCATTGGGTAAAAGTCAAATGTGAAGGTAAAGGCTTTTGACTGGAAAGGCTGTGATGGATTAGATGAACTTCACCTGTAGATACTGCCATCCTTCAGATTAATTCTAACTTCTCATGGCTATATTATCCACATAGATGATGATGTTGATTTTATGAGGATTGTTTTTTTTGTTTTTTGTTTTTTTTTTTTTAATTTGTCTTCCTTTCAAGTCATTCTGCTTGGTTAGTTAAATACTCCAAATTAAACAGCCCCCTGTGAAAATGGAATGAATGGATCCAAGGACAAAAGTATGGGCCTAAGCTCACAGAATCTAACCATATTAAAGCCATTTGAAAGCCACAACTGACAGGTTATACCTCTGACAGTTTGTTCTGACTATCTCAGTATGGGGATGGGAGAAAGGTGGCCCAGTTTCCTACAAGTATTTTTCCAGTCCAACTCCATTGACCTCAGAGACTTAATATGTGACCTAGGCAAGCCACTGAACTTCTGTTTGCCTCATTCTGTTCTTTCCTTATTTATAAGATGAGAATAATAATAGTTTCTACTTCCCAGGCTTGTCACAAATGTGATGCTACTAGTAAAGTGCTCAGGACAGTACTGCCACAAAGTAGGCACTCTTTAAATGTTGTTTGTTATTTTATTGTTATACACCTATGAAGTTCCAGGCACTGTGCTTGTCTCCTTACACCTATATTCAAATTCCTTGAACTGGCCTGTTTAATAATGCTTTCAAGAGGAAGAGTTAAACTGGAATCTCACTCAAGTAGATAACCCTGGTAAGTCACTTAACCTCTCATTTCTTTACTCTCTTCATCTATAAAATGACTTCTTTGCATTTTTGTAACAAAAAATCTATGATTCTAGGATCTTCTAAGTCATCTTCTGGTACCTCAAAGTAATTTCAAGGTGACTTTGGGTTACTAAAGGATTTGCCAGCAGAATGTACATTCTGGCTCGTCCTATCCCAAGCTGGAAAGACATCAAATACAGTCCCAGCTGCCTGAGGACTAGCCCAGCTAAATAGGGAAAGGCTCATCACCAGATAGTTGGCTGCTAAAGGAATGATTTTTTTTTTGGCCGCAACATTCCATGGAGCAAATAACAGTTAAGTGCCACTGTGATGTAAGTCAGAGATGAAGAAAAACTGAAATCATTCTTTGTCATGCAGTAGATGAAGCCAGTGCTCTGGGACTAAAATTCGTACCTTGTCCAGCTATCCCTAGGGTCATCAAAACAAAGAAGCTTTCACTCTCAGGGCCAGAGGAACAGCAATAAGTAGGACGGTGAAGACCAACAAAACTGAGTGAACTAAGGGAAATGTTGTCTTAGTCTTTAGTATCCTGAATCATTCCCTTTAGGCACTCTCCAAAGTGTCACAAGGAAACCTCCTATTATAGATATTCCATTCCCTCTCCCAGGACATTTCTGGGTCCAAACTGGCTTCCCATTTCCCATTTACTTCTCTCTCTCCAACTCAGTGTCTTGTTCAGCCAACCTGCTCTCTTCTGATCCCACGATATTTTCTCCTCTGGTTCATTCCCTAAGTTGATATTCTGTCAGATCTTCCACAGAAAGAAATACAGACAGAGAAGCAATGAGATTCAAATGAGCTCATGGATGTAAATTGTTGTTCAGTTATGTTGAGTCTTTATGACCCCATTTAGGATTTTCTTGTTGATACTGGAATGGTTTGCCATTTCCTTTTCCAATGAATTAAAGCAGAAGTTTGACTTGTCTGGGATCATACAGCTAGTGTCTGAAGTTGGATTCAAATTCAGGTCTTCCTGACTCCACTGAGTCATCCAGCTGCTTCCAATAGAGATAAAGCACCTTGCAAATCTTAAAGCACTATAAACTCTGGTTATATTAGTATCATTATCATTAATTAGCCTACTGTCCTGAGGCCTCTAGTCTGCTTATGATTTAATTTCCAGAGCCTTCTATTACATTCCTGCTGAATTCTAGCAAGGTCTTTAAAGTAATACAGAGGTGACTTCTTAAGTATTTAACGATGAGGTTAAGGCTGGGGGTTAAAGTGAAGAGTATACCCACACAATTTTAAATTTAATCTATATTTTAATACTTTTTTCAATTCTAGACAATTAACAAAATAGTAAAGTCCCAATTTCTAGTGATTGTCAATTCCTGAGAAGCAAAGTCTAACCTGCCAGCATACCTAGGAATGAGTTTTCATTTCCTTCCCTGAGGTTTCTCAAACAACCTCACACCCTTTCTTAAGGTTTTCCAAGGGTTTTATTGTAATACATATAAGGAAACATAGAAGGCTTTAAAATATAAAACAAAAGTATAGATTTATGAAGTTATAAGTCTAAAAAGTTAAATGGTCGGGAATATCTCAAGCCTCATTGACATGTGAGTGGTGTGCATGCAGCTAAGCTGGCTCTTCTCCACATATCTCTTTTCTCTGCTCCTGTCTTATTTCTTATGTCTGTAATCCTTGGATCAGAAACTCTCTTAACAATGAACACTGTGGAAACCTCTCACTTCTTTGGTTTCATTGCCCACACCTAAAAGATCTGAAAACTTCTATATCTGTCACTCCCTAGGAATGTTCCCCTTATAAGTATATAATTTCACTTAATTCAAATTAGGAACCATTTCATATGTAAATTAATGAAAACTTATATTTGGGTCTATAGAAAGTAAAGCATTCCTCTCCTACCACCACTACCCCCCACATTATCATAGGTATCTGTAGAGATTTTATGATTAACAGGACTTTTCTGAGTTAAAAGTGGTCTGCATTTGTTCCCCTATATCAATGTCCCCTTGCAGAGTTTCAGGTCCAACACAGGATATTTAACAGTTATATGAACTTGCGCAGATCACTTAACTCCCTGATTCAGTTCCCTCATCTATAAAATGGGATTGATAACATCAATTAATTTCCAGGGTTGTTATCAGCATTGAATTAGATAATATTTGTAAATTTCTTTGTAAACCTTAAGGTGTTCTATAAATGATGATTGTTATGGTGGTGGTTGTCATAGTTTCTCTACCTGTTCCATTTTGCTTGCCTCTTACATCTCTTTTTAGCTCCCAAAAGATGGCATCAGTAGATATTCCTCTATTCTGTTCCCTACCATAGGTGCTGGTCCTCTGTAGCTCCTGCTTTCTAAATCTCAGCTATTGCAGTGAATTGATGTTTATTTTTCTGTTCCATTCTCCCTTAGCAGATGACACTTCTCCCCTTTACCAGAGGACTAGATCTTTCAAAATACAGGTCAAGTTCCTGAACGGGTTTTTAAATTTTAAAAATACCACCCTTTTTCTTAATCCTTATGGACAAAACAGCCTAAGACCTCACTATATAAATTCATTGCAGGAAGGGACAGGCAGAGAAATATGGGAACTTTTCTTTCTTTCTCTGCTCATGGGAGTCTCTCTTTTAAATCTCTCATAGGTTTATTGTGAGTTAAAATTACTTAGTACCTCCCTCCACCAAATGCTTTATTTACCATATTCCTCCTGCTGGGTCTTATAATTCAGTGCAATATTCCCTTCTACTCTTTTCTTTCTGATTGTCTATTTACCCTGCAGCTGAGCCATATTCCTCAAATTATGCAAGGTTGCTACTAAGGAGAGAGCAGCAGCTCTGCCCAATGTGGTCACCCAGATGATAGAAAACGGTAGAGATTTGTAGCCCCTGCAGCATAAAATATCTTACATTTCAACAGTGTTTTAAGATTTACAAGGCACTTTTCTTACCACAATATTGTAAAGATCTTTTTTTTTTTTTTTAAGAACAAGAAATTGGAGTTTTAAAAGATGAAATAATGTATCTTTGGTCACATAGCAAGTGAACATCAAAGCTAGAAGTCTAGCCGTCCCTGAAATTTCTAAATGTCCTTTTTATTCCCAAGGTTGATGCTCCAAAAATTTTCCCTTCTTTCAAGCAATGAGAAAAAGGAAATAACCTGTAGATCAGAAGCAATTAGGGTTAGTCTTTCTCCTAAAAGAGGTAAAATTTCTCTAAGAATATCTCTTCAAACTACAGGATTTTAGGGAGAATGAAGTGTTCCTTTAAAAACTGAAAGGTCTTCAATATGGTGAGAGTACAAGAAATAAGGGAAGGAAGATCATCAAACATTTGGCTCTTGTTTTTAATAAATCCTAGCTTGTTTCCAAAAATGGGAACGTAGAATGTTCTGAGGAAGAAGCAGTTGCTTGTGCCTCTAAGGAATGACAAAGTAGACTCATAGAAATTATCAAGTAAGGGATTATACAGGAAAGGTCAGGAAAAAAGTCAAACAATAGTGGTTAGCAACTCTCTACTAAAGAGCTCTGAGAGAGCTCTCTGTTGATCTGATAAAATCTTATTCAATTCAATAGACATATGGACATATATATGTATATTTCTTTAAAAAAAGAAATTATATGAAACAGAAGTTCACAGTTTCTTACAAAATATTCTTTCTTGTTCTTTGTATATAGAGATGTTTGGATATGTTGATGGTTGCTAAATTCACAATAAGAAGAAAATTTAAATTAAAAACTTAAATCTGTTAAGTTACTAGAGTATCAATATGGAATATAAAAAGATAACCTCCCAAGACTTATGAAAACAGATGATTACCACCCTCTTCTAGTGATTCACAAGGATTTTTGATGATGCTGCCAGATGATACCTGGAAATAATTACGAAAAAACATAAAATCTTTTTTTTCTTTTTTTAAATTTATTTTTTTATATAGCTTTTTATTTACAAGTTATATGCATGGGTAATTTTACAGCATTGACAATTGCCAAACCTTTTGGTCCAATTTTTTCCTTCCTTCACCCCACCCCCTCCCCCAGATGCCAGGTTGACCAATACATATTATATATCTTAAAGTATAAATTAAATACAATAAAAGTATACATGTCCAAACAGTTATTTTGCTGTACAAAAAAAATCGGACTTTGAAATAGTGTACAATCAGCCTGTGAAGGAAATAAAAAATGCAGGCGGACAAAAATAGAGGGATTGGGAATTCTATGTAGTGGTTCATAGTCATCTCCTAGAGTTCTTTTGCTGGGGGTAGCTGGTTCAATTCATTGCTACTCTATTGGAACTGATTTGGTTCATCTCATTGCTGAAGATGGCCACATCCATCAGAACTGATCATCATATAGTATTGTTGAAAAAACATAAAATCTTGGGCAAGAAAATGAGTCTATAGATAAAAATAATTTCTTCCCATTGAAAGAAATGATTTATTTAGGGAGTAAAGAGCTGGTTAAGAACATGGTATCTATGTATTGGAATCTCTGAACCACAGCTTAATTTGGCAATGGCAGTGTCCTGGCCAGGTATTGAATCTATTTAATAAGGATAGCAAGAATATATTATGTCTAAAGTCTTGCTAATCTAATTTTTAATAACATTAATCTCAAAAGAATGAAAGAATCAAAAAACTGTATATTCACTAAAGTAGATATGTGAAGAACAAAGTGAAGATATGACATAGTAAAAATTGGTGTTTGGTGGTAAGGTACTCAAAAATTCACAAGACAAATTCCAAAAAAGGAACTAGTATTAAAATCTATAATCACAAATGACTATATACAAATATTCAAAGTTTAGGCAACAAATATGATGAATTGGCACTTGATGGAATGAAACATAAGATTGAATGTGGCTCTGGATGTGGCTTCTAAATTGAAAGAAACAGAATAGGAAAAAGGTGAGGTGGGAAAGCACTGCTTATTAAGAAAATACTCTTCTGTGAGGAAATCTAAGAAAGAGAGATGGGAAACATGGAATAGAACATTTAAATGAAGATCAAAGCAGTGGGGGGGAAATCAATACAGGGGGAAATGGAAAGGATGTTCTACTCCTCACAACCTTAACAGAAAGAAGAAATAGCCAAGAGGCATGCTATAGTAGTGATAGGGGATTTCAGTTATACAGACATCTACTAGAACTCTCTATCTCTGTCAAAAAAAAAAAAAAGTAGAGCAGCAAGCAATTTCTTGACTTGCTTTAAAGATAATTTAATCCTTCAAAAGTTGAAAGGACTGATAAGTGGATAATTCTGCTCTGGATCAGATTCTCACCAACAGGCAGGAACTAGCTGCTGGGGTGGAAATGATGGGAACTTGAGAGGAAGTGAACACTTCTTCCTAGAATTTGTGATTACAAATAAGAGAAGAGGAAAACTGGACACAATCTGACATGCGTCTATATTTTAAGAGAACAGATTTTTTAAAATTTGGAATAAGGATAGGTAGGAATCGCAGAAGGAAACTCTACAGGAAAGCCAAATGAGAAAAGATCAGATAATCAGAAATGAAATTCTGAAGCTACATGTTATAGGCATCTAAGAACTGATAGGGTTACTGGAGTTTGTAATTCTTAGTGACAAGTATTACATCCTCAACCCTGAGAAGGAATTTGGGACTTTCACGATTTTTGAGCAGAAGACAGTGCTGAGTCATATCCTAGAGTTCAAAAAAAATTTATACATTTATATAGACAGTCTGGGAGGGTTGAATTGAGAGAAAGTGAAAGGGACTGAAATAGCTGAGAAGCAGCAATGAAATCAACTTCCCCATTTCCACTTATGGGTTAAAAAATTGCACTCAAAAGAATCAGCAGCAGAGAGACAATAAGAAGTAGAAGAAATACAAAATATGACTGAGATAATGCAGAAAAGGGGAGAAAGGGCTATTGGCTTTACAGAACAAAAGACTTGGACTAAAATGATCAGATTTACTCACCTCTTCAATGATTGATGAAAATTCAAAAATAAATAAATAAGGAACTTTCTACAACTTCTCCTAGTATCTATCATTAATAGACTATTGCATCTCTGCTTCCTTTCTTAGCCAAACATTTCCAGTAAACTGGATTTTTGCCTCAACCATAAAGAGGCCAGGGAATAGCTAGAGACAAATACAAATTTAATTTAAGTTAGAGAGCTGAATGTCTAACTAAATGTCGGTAATTTTCCTAATAGGGGACTCTGAGAAATTGTGGTCATACTTTTAACTTTTCATTTAATAAAAACTCCAAAAAGCAGCAAAGGAGGGAACCACAAGAACCAGAAGAGAAATAATATTACCTAAGGCTAAAAAACAAACAAAACAAAAACAAAAATCCTAAGCAAATTGGTGGAGTAGATTATTACATATCTAAAGACAAAGGGGGTAGAGTAGAAAGGGTGACTCTTAATGATCATCACATTCTTCATAGTGAGACAGGGAATCCACTAAATCTACTAGTATAATACATTACACAAAGAAATCATTTCAATGTCGACACAAATGGTAACTGTCTGAAGAAACTATTGTGGATGCACAGAGAACTAATAACCAGCTTAGATTTTAAAGTATATGGACAAAAAAATAGAAGCTAGGGAAAGTAATAGAGGATGAATATATAAGTACATGACATGATTCTGTAAGAACCATGTCAGCAGAATTAATGCTCAAAATGAATTGGTATTGGTGAAGAAAAGTTAAGGACAATAGAAAAGGGTTTTTTTTTTTTGTTGTTGTTGTTTTTTGATTTGTTTGTTTTGCTATAATGGGGGAAAGACAAGAATCAAACAAAGACTGGAACCACTGCTTGGGGTAGATTGGGGTAGATGCTTTACCCCAAGCAGTGATACTGACTGCTTAGTTAGTAAACTAAATATAGTTTGGGGATGGTAATGAATGAGATGATGGAGTAGGTGATAATAAATAAAAACAGAAAGAAATCAGAAATATTTACTTCTGAACTTGATTGTTTGGGGATTGGAAAAAGCAAAATAAAATGGCTAATGGGAAATTGGTATAGATTAGTGTTCTCAATTTTAATTCCTGGGGAAAATATGAAATGTCTTATTTTTTAAATAGTTAATGAACCTATAGATAAGGAAGTGATGATCACAAGGAACCAGCATGGCTTCATCATGAACACATCAAGTCAGACAAATCTTATTTCTTTTTTTGATAGGATCATTAAAATAGTAAATTAGGAGAGGCCAAAAGATATAGTTTATCCATATTTTAGCAAAGTATTTGGGAAAGCATGCAAAGACTCCATAAAGCAGCAGAGGAAGGAATCACAAGAACCAAAAGAGAAATAATATTACCAAACACAAACAAAAACAAAAACAAAAACCGTAAGCAAATTGGTGAAATAGCTTATTACATATCTAAAGACAAAAGGAGTAGAGTAGAAAAGGTGATTATTAATGATCAGTTAAATAAATTCAAACTGGTTGAATAACTATACAAGGGGTAGTTATTAATGGTTCAATATCATCTTAAAAGGATGTCTCCATTTGAGTGTCCCAAGAATCTATAATTAACCCTATACTCTATAATATTTTTTGCCAGTTACTTATATAAAGACATCGATGCTTATCAAAATGCAAGTAGAGAACTAACACACTGCATAAGAGAGGCATGATTCAAAAATATCTTGACAAGCTAGAAAATTGGGTTGAATCTATGAAGATGAAATTTAATAGGAATTATTATAAAATTTTATACTTAAGTTCAAGAATTTATATTCATAAATACAAAATGGTGGAGACAGGCCTACTAGTAAGCCTACAGTGACTTTTTAAATTTTGACTTATATTGAACTAACAATTCACTAAAAACCCAAGATCTTTTTGAAATAAACTGTTATCTATCTTCCTCATCTTATATTTATGAATTGAATTTTGAAACTAAGTTTAAGATTTTATACTTGTCCTTTTAAACTTCCTCTTATTAGATTTAGCTCAACAGTCTACTCTGTTGAGTTCATTTTGTGTCCTGACTCAGTCATTTATGTCAGTTGATTCCTCCAATTACATATCATCTGTAAATATAATAGGGGTGTCTTATATTCCTTCATCCAAGTCATTGTTAAATGTTCACTAGAGGTTTCCAACTATGTTCCAATTGGCCTAGTAATGATTATTCTTTGGGTAATATCTTCTAGCCTACATCTAATTTAAAGAGATAATATGAAAGACTTGGCCAAATGCTTTGCTAAAGTCTAGGTAAACTTTGTCCATAATATTCTACTGATCTATTAAGTAAACCAGGGAAAGAAATTAATCTGGCATGACCTATTCTGGATAAAGCTATAATTCTTTGCATTCACTACTTTCTTTTTTCAGTGTTCTCTAATCATCCTTTTTATAATTATAATATATAATGTTCTGCAATTATTCCATGCTTAGCAATAGATAGTTTATAGTATATTCTCCATTTTGGAAATTTTGAACATTTTCTCTTCTATCCTAGGCTTCTTAACTTTTTCCATTACAATCCCCTTTTGTTCAAGAAATTTTTACATGACCCCAGGTATCTAGGTATATAAAATATATATACAAATCAAACATTTTCTGATGATAAATCATAATTTCATGACCCCCACATTCAGATACATGACCCCACATGGAGTTGTAATCTGTAATTTAAGAAGCTTTGTCCTATACTACTTCTCATATTTCCCATGATCTTCTAAAAAACATTGACAGTGACTCAGCAATCATATATATCATTTTTTTCCATATTCTTAGTTGTAATTCTTCTGGGCTTCTTTAATCATACTAGATAAATAGATAGATATGTGTATCTATATACATATAAATTTATGGATAAATTTAAGTTAAAAATTTATAGAAAACAATTTTATTAACAAAAATTTACTCATAACAGCACTGAGAAATAGGTAAATAATAAGTATTACTAACCTCATTTTATAGATGAAGAAACTGAGGCATAGAAAGATTCAGTGCCCTAATCAAACTACATAATAAATAACTGACCCAGGATACAAACTTGGGTCTCTTCAGACCAAATAAGTTTTCTTTTCACATACCATTATTTAAAAAATAAGTTTTTATTGATGTCTTTGGTTTTTTACATAATCATAATTATTCCTACTATCTCCCACCCTTTCCCTACAAAGAACTAGCTTATATGGCAAATAATATTTTAAGCCAAAAATAACAGAAAAAGTAAAATAAGAGAAAGAAAATTCAGCACAACTGATGAAGTCATTGAATAAGTCCAAAAATATGTGCAATTCAGTAACATCTATAAATCTACTTTCCTAAAAGGGATATGTTAGGGAAGATATGTATCTTCCCATCTCTCTTTATTTGATGCTTGATTTTTATAATTTTGTGTGATCTTTAAAATTTATACTCACTTTTGATTTTTCTGTATGCGTGGTTGTTCTTGCCACCTGAATATATATATGTGTGTGTGTGTGTGTGTGTGTGTGTGTGTGTGTGTATAAAATAGTATTATATATTATATATGTTTCCCTATTTCCCACCCTTGGCTCTGCTTACTTTTTTCTATATCAGTTCCTGTAGATGTTTCCATACTTCTCTACATTTATCACATAAATCACTTCTTACAATGCTGTAATACTATATGATATTAATATATCATAATTTATTTCATCATTCTTTAATTGATTCACAACTGCTTTTTAGTGTTCAGTTCTTAGTTATCACAAAGAGTGCTATTTTGTATCACAAAAATACATTTTGATATATGTATTTCCTTTTTCTCTATGATTTCCTTTGGGATATAACTCAGTAAAAGAGTCTCTAGTTCATTTTTGTCCCTTTATTTGCAAACTTCCAAAATATTTTCCAAAATTATTGTACCATTTCACAGCTCCACCAACAACATATTAGGTGTATTTTTCATTCCATAACCCCTCAACATTAACTATTGTCACATTTTATCACCTTGTCAAATTTTCAGGGGATGAGGTAAAAGTTCAAGATTGTTTTAATTCTCATTCTTTTTTTCCCCATTGCTTTTCTTTTCATTAATTCCTTTGAAATTATTGCCCTTTTATTCTTCCAGATGAATTTTTTTGTTATTTTTTTCTAGGTCAGTAAAATATATATAGCTTTTTAATTGATTCTCTGGAGTTCTCTAAATATAACAATATTATAATAATATTATTATATGTTATATAAAAATATAATAATAATAATAAGTATAATTATCTACAAAAAAGTGATAATTTGGTTTCCTCATTACCTACTCTAATTCCTTTAATCTCGTTTTCTTCTCTTACTGCCAAAGCTAGCATTTCTAATGCAATATTGAATAGTAATGGTGATAGTGGGCAACCTTGTTTCACCCCTGATATTATTGGGAATGGTTCTAGTTTATCCCCATTACATATAATGCTTACTGATGATTTTAAATAGATGCTACTGACTGTTTTAAGGAAAAGTCCATTTATTCCTATTCTCTCTAGTGCTTTTATTAGGAATAGGTGTTGGGTTTTATCAAATTCTTTTTCTGCATCTATTGAGATAATTATATGGTTTTTGTTAATTTGATTATTGATATAGTCTATTATGCTAATAGTTTTCCTAATATTGAACCAGTCCTGCATTCCTGGTATAAATCCTATTTGGTTGTGGTATATTATCATGAGAATGATTTTCTGTAATCTCTTTGCTAATATTTTATTTAAGATTTTTGCATCAATATGCATTAGGGAGATTGGTCTATAATTTTCTTTCTCTGTTTTCAGCCTACCTGGTTTAAGTATCAGTACCATGTTTCTGTTGTAAAAGGAATTTCATAAGAGTCCTTCATTCCCTATTTTTTCAAATACTTTATATAGTATTGGAGTTAATTGTTCTTTAAATGTTTGGTAGGATTCACATGTAAATCTATCTGGTCTTGGGGATTTTTTTTTTAGGGAGTTGATTAATAGTTCTATTTTTTTCTAAAGTTTTCTAAAAAATACTACTATTTAAGTAATTTATTTCCTCTTTTGTTAATCTGGACAATCTATTTCTCCATTTCACTTAGGTTGTCAAATTTATTGGCATAAAGTTGAGCAAAGTAATTAATAGTAACTAAAAATTGCTCTAGTTTCCTGTTCATTGGTGAATAGTTCTCCCTTTTCACTTTTGAGACTAACAATTTGATTTTCCTTTTTCTTTTTCTAATCAAATTAACTAAAGGTTTATCTATTTTGGTTTTTTCATAAAATCAACTCTTAGTTTTATGTCTCCCCCTATAGAAACCCTCCCCCTTTAATATACCTTTCCCCTATTATTTCTCTTTTCCCTTCTATCTAGCCTACTCCTTTTTCCCCTTTCCCCTCCAACTTTTCTATAAGATGAGAGATGTTTCTCGGTGAAACCAAATATATCTAATATTCTTTCTTTGGGTCAAATTTGATGAGAGTAAGATTCACACAATATTTGTCACCCTCCCTTTTTCCCCTCAATTATAATAAGTTTTCTTTTCCTCTTCCCGAGATGTAATTTACCTCATTTTATCTCCATTACCCCCTTTTTTTCTGTTACATCCCCCTTTCCATCTCTAGTTTTTTTATATTATAACAGTAAAATTTGATTATACATGTACTCTCTAAGTATACCCATTACAGAAATACAGTTCTCAAGAGTTGTTGTTGTTGTTGTTTTTTTACCTTTTTGTACTTCTCTTGAGGTCTACATTTAGAGGTCTTTTTTTGTTTGTTTGTTTGGCTCTAGTCTTTTCATCAAAAATAAATGGAATTCACCAGTTTCATTGAATGTCCATCTTCTTCCCTAAAAGAAAATGCTCAGTTTAGCAGGGTAGTTTATTCTTGCTGCATTTCAAGTTCCTTTGCCTTTCAGAATATCAGACGCTAGGGCCTTTCATCCTTTAATGTGGAAGCTGCTAGGTCCTGAATAGTCCTTATTGTGGCTCCTTGGTATTTGAATTGTTTTTTTCTGGCTGCTTGTAATATTTTTTTCCTTAGTCCAATAGTTCTGAAATTTAGCCATGATATTCCTTGGGGTTTTAATTTTATAAAGAGACCTTGGAGGGGTCTCTTTCAGGAGTTGTTTGTTAAATTCTTTCAATGGTCATTTTATTTTCTGATTCTATGCTATCTGGGCAGTTCTCTTTGTTGATTTCCTGAAAGATAGTGTCTGGGCTCTTTTTTCATCATGTATTTCAGGAAATCCAATAATCCTTAGATTGTCTTTCTTAGATCTGTTTTCCAGGTCAGTTGTTTTCCTGATTAGGTATTTTACATTTTTTCTTTTTTTTCTTTTTTTTTCTTTTTTTTTTAGTTTTGCTTGACTGATTTTTATTGTCTCATTGAGTCATCCATTTCCATTTGTTCAGTTCTGAATTTTAGTGAATTATTTGCTTAATTTACTTTTTTTTTTTAACTACTTTTTGTATTTATCCAATTGAATTTTTAAATGAGTTGTTTTGTTCTATGGAATTTTTTTCCATTTCACAAATTCTGTTTTTTAAAGTTATTTTCTTTTTCCATTTCACAAATTCTGTTTTTAAGGAGTTATTTTCTTTTTCTGTTTCACAAATTCTGTTTTTTGGGGAGTTGCTTCTTTTTTCCATTTTATCAAATCTATCTTTTCCATGTTATATGACTTTTCCAAACCCTCTTGCAAATTTTTCATTTGCTTTCCCCATTTTTCTTCTAGCTCTCTTTTAAGTTCCTTTTTTATTTTTTCTAGGGGAGCCTTGCATGATGGGGACTAGATTATAGCACCTTTTAGAAATTCATCTGGAGACAATCTGCCTTTAGTCTCATCAGGGTTTGAAATCTGTTCTTCTCTTTTACCAAAAAGCTGTGTATTGTTAGAGTCCTCTGTACTTTTTTTACTCATTTTTTTAATGTTAAGGTCTGCCTTTAGGGAGGGGGAGGTTTTTCAAGCAGCCCTCCTGTTTCCAACTGAAACAGACTTTTCCTGGTCTGTTTCCTCCCCAGATATTCTCTGTCACAGGGAGACTAACCACCCTGGGACTCTGCGCTATCTGCACTGACATTTCTATTCAGCTGTTTGCTCTTAGCTGCCTCCCTCCCATTTCCAATTGAAACAAACCTTTTCTGGACTGTTTCCTCCCCAGAGATTCTCTGCCACACAGAGACTGCACTGCCCTGGGACTCTGAGCTCTCTGTGCTGCGGTTTGTATTCAGCTGCTTGCACTTACTGCCTCCCTCCTGTTTCCAATTGAAACAGACCTTTTCTGATGATCTTCAAAATTATCTCCTGCTGATAATTTGTTGCACTCCCAATATTTGTAGGTTCTGCCAGTCCAGAGCTAATTCAGAGGCTGGATTTGCTAATTAGTCTTAGGGTTGTAAAGAATGTCAGAGAGAAATGTGTGTCATCTCCGCCATCTTGGCTCCATTCTTGGAAGTCCCGACTTTCTGATTTTTAAATATGTATTTAATTCATTAATCATCTCTTTTTCTTAGTTTGCTAATGGAGCAAATAATTGTGAAGTATTTAATATATAATAAGCATTTAATAAATGCTCATTTCTTCATTCAACCTTTAGCTCAAGCCCTGATCAACCTCTTCCCTTACCATCCATCTTCCATACAGCTGACAAATAATATTCCTGAAACACATATCCAATCATTTTACTCTGCTACCCAAAAATCTTTAGTGATTCATTATTGCTCTAGAATACAATATAAAATCTCAGCCCGGTATTGAAAGCTCTATACGATGTGGGTCCAAACTACCTTCCAATATTATTTCAAATGACTTCCCTTCATGTGCCCTCTATTTCAGTCAGATGATCTTATTAGTTATTCCCTATTCTCAGCATCACCTCTAACCTTTCAAACAGCCCTCTCACCAAACTATAACAAAAATCTTTTTCCTGTGTTCAAAATTTACCACATTGTAATCCATCCAATATTCAACTGCCAAAGTGATTTTTTCTGAAGCACAGATATACTCTGCACAGCCCAATGTTTACTCCAGAATCAAATAGAAAGTCCTCTGTTTGCCATTTAAAGCACTTCACAATCTGACCCCAACTCTCTTATTACATATTATTCTACTTCATACATTCCATAGTCCAGTCAAACTGGCCTGAACACTGTTGTTGAGCCCTTCTCTACAATAATTTCTTCCCTCAGGAATGAATGCAGGGACTTAGAGGCAGGTTTGGGTGATTAAGGAAGAGGAAGGAGAACTGCTTTTCTAAGACTCTTAAGTTCAGGACCTTAGGGTATCTACATCAGGTTCTGAGTGGCCATAATGGTCAAGGTAATGGTTGTTGGTTGACACAGCTGGCATATGCTACCTCTCATCTCTCCTTCAAGGTGCCCTGCTAATTTACTAGACTGGCATTCCTGCCTGTGAGTTTCAATTAGTTAGCAGTTGGTAGGGAACCTGGATGGTATAAATGCTTAATAAAAGCTTATTGATTAACATAAGCTCTCCTATCTGTATGGCTATGCTTGAACTGTAATCCCCTTGCTTCTCCTCCTCTTCCTCCTCTGATATTCTCTTTCTTCAGGATTTGGTTCAAGCTCCTTCTATAGGATGCCTTTCTTGATTCTAATACTTTTCTTTACTTGATATTTACTTTATATTAATTTATTTGTGTGCATCTGTGGTTTTACAAGGACATACCAAAAGATTTACCAAGTATGCCACAAAATTTTGGATGCTATGTTAGATAAAATTCATTAGTGATATTAAATTTTATCTACTCAAGATATGTGGCATATTAAGCAGAATACTCACAAAATTTGCTTTTATATACATATGTATATGTACATATATGTATATGTATATATATATAAATTTCAAAATATGTCAGACCTTTGCCCTCACAAATAACTCAACAAAAACAGCTATTCTTATGAAAAGGAAACTGCATATGTTCCTGTCTCCCAACCATGGCATAGAATTGCCATTTTAAAGGTTTAACCTATCACAATACCTCATTGCAAATAGGCAGTGCCTTGAACAAAATAAAATAAAATAAAATTTGTGAACCACAAGCATATATGGTGTACCCTCCTCTCAGTAAAAAGTATACTAGTAAACTTCTTGAGGGCAGGAACTGTTTCATTTTTTTAAATATATTTCCAACCATTTAGCACAGAGATTTGCACTCATAATAGAAAATTAAATACTTGATAAATTTAATTAAATGAAACACAATTCCAGAGGAAAATCTCTCCTAAAGGTCGGACTTTAAAAGTTCTTTTCTCTAAATACTGATCTTCCCTTGACAATGGAGCATCAATTTACTCCCAGTGAAAATTTCCTCCAAATCCAGTCTGAAAGTCTGATTGCAAATTCTAATAGGACAACTCCTAGAATTTGCCCCAAGCATTCTAAATATATGTATCCAAGCTTCAATCCTTTGTGAAAGGATAGTATTCGTATTTATTTATTCATTCTTTTAAAAAGCGGAACCTTTTAGTTTCTTAGTATAAAAGACTCCATGGTTCCTTTAGGCCAATGCCATGATTCCAAGCAATATATCACTGGAGTGATAACATGCTGATGATGTGTTACACTAATACATCCTTACATTGGTAATGCTCTAATGATCTGTCAGGCTCCTAAAGCACCAGAGAGCTGTCACTCTGATGATGTGTTACTCAGAGATATGGCTCTGATCTAAGGAAAGCAGCCAGAAACTCAACAATGGGAGAATTATATTTTTAAACTACAGAATTTTTTCGGCATAAAAAAATAACCCCTTTCACATAAAATGGAAAACTCAGCCTAGAATCTAGAGAAGGCAGCTCCTTTTGTAGCAGTCTCTCTCGTGCTTTGAATAAGCCAAAGATATAATAATAAACATACATTAGTGGAAATCCCAGTCGGTAGAGTAGAGCATATCAATGATAAGTAAATTAGCTTTTAAGCATCAATTGAGTAGATTGAATCAGTTCATGAAATGTAATCAGTTGGGTATTTATGAATCTGCTCCTTACAAATATGGATATTATCTGCGTCCATAATGTTGATGAGCACGAGGCAAGTTTTACAGTAGGTGGAATATGGCATATGCACAGAGGAGTACTACAGCTAAATGTGGTTAGCCAAAATCTGTCCTGAAGAATCTGACTTTTTTGTGTTTTATTGCCCTAATTAAAGCCATGTTCCCATTTCAGGCTATTCAGAGGTATGCTGAAAACATATAGTCTCTATTCTTTGGTGCTGCAGAAGTAGCTGATTGACATTTTTAAAGATGAAAACAGTTAGATTGTGAAGATAGCAATAAAAGCATTTTACATACTATGAAAATGCTTTTCTCAGAGCACTTGTGTCCAGAGGGAAAAATATTTTCAAAAGCCTGACTACATTGACATAACTAACCAGAAAATTCATGCAAAGAAGCTTGCCTTTGTCTAAATTACCTACATAGTACAAATTATCAGCAATTATGTATTAAGTGCTTGTGGTATATAAAAACTACTGTGGGCTAACAGTAGACATTCAACAAAATAGTGCTGAGTTGCTCTAGGGGTTAGAGACAAGGAAAGGAAGAAAAAAAAAATTAAACCCTTTAAATCATAGACTTTTTGCATGTGTTTTTTTTCCTGAAAATTTTGTGGCCTCACTGGATAGACAAGACATATGCAAGAAATAATTAGAGAAAACCACAAGCCAATATATAATCACACTAGAGGCAATATGTCTGGGATTAAACACCAGTTCTTAGTCTTACTACCTGTGTTATCTTGAGCAAAGCGTTCTGTCCCTGTTTCTAATTATCTTGATCTTTACTCAGATGATCTTTCCCCAGTGCTCTTACATTTCCTGGATTTCCTCACATGATTATAATCTTCTGAATGCATGATGATACCTCTGTATCTTTTTCCCTGGACAATTTCCTCTGGATAAGATGTACACTTCCAGAATCTATTCCAGACACGGGTCTCATCCCATCAGAGTTGCCTACTTGAACTAGGAACTCTAGTTCATCTTTGAATCTGAGCCATATATTTGACAATTGTGCCTAAACATCTGAGGACATAAATATTTTTAATTACTAGCTCTGTTCTTAAATGTTTATTTCTTGTGATTTTCTAAGTATCTCAACTGCTATTCTCCTTAATAATGTAATTACTCTCCCAAGTCTATGATCAGTCCAGCACTCTGCACCAAAAATTGCCTTAGTCATTCTCACGTCCTGTCTGCCTCTTCTTCTTAAAATCACATTGTCTAATAAATGCCAATGTTTGCTACAAAAGTACAACCATGATGTTTTATTATATTTAGGTAATGGAATACAGTATCGGTGATGAAAGGATTATGAGATGCACAAATCTTTGGTAGTAAATGACCAGTGCTGTGGCTGTTTTCAACTCCATTCCTCCCAAGGACTCCCTGTCATGAATGATAGTCTGAGGCTACTCTAGCATTAAAATCACTCTCATCATCAGAGAAGATGCTGTGCTCTAGGAACAAAGCAGAATTGAATTAGCCCAAAAGAAATGTGAGATGCACAAAATTAGAGAAGCTAACTAAAATGTTGATAGGGATTATTTGTGTTCTACCTATGGTAGAGCAGTCCAAGCTCTTATTGATCTGATCAGCCACAGTTGGACATACTGTAACTCAACTCTAACACTGATGTCATTTTGGTTGAATATAACAGACAATAACCAACTCTCCCAATGATATCTAGATTGGTAAATATGTAATTTTCTCCATTTCCTTTACTTTCCAACTTAAAGACCATTAGCAAAGATACACACCACTCTAGGTAAACTTATACTTATTAGCTATGTTTCTACTCTAGCCAGATCATCTTTACTATATTTTAATGATTCAGAATTTGAAATCCTATTCTAAGATCCTAGCTAGTTGTTTACTTCACAAATCTGCCTCTCTCTTTTGAATCTTTCTATCCTATGAGAAGCGGCAATGAAAACATCCCCTGTAAACTAAGATTTCTTGTCCAAGACTTCATAATCTTTAGCAATGCTTTCTAGATTTCTTTTGACAGTATCACTTGTCCCCACGTAAATCATTAGAAGAAGGTAGTAGTCGTCTGGTCTGACAAATGTTGTTCTCTTTTACACTTGGATATGTATCCTGGAAAGACAGCAGAACTCTCCAGTGGTGTCATGTGGTGAACAAATGGCTCCCTCAGTAACCTTCAGCAGGGAGTCATCAACCACCATTATTCATCTCTTCTTCCCTCTGACCCTTACTGAATTATCTCTCACCTGACAGCACCCATGGATCCACAAAATCACTTGGAGGACAAGTACCTTCTTTCTCTTCAGCTAGGTCTTAAAGGACAATATAATTTTAATTTCCTGAGGTCAAAAGTGGGTTTTTATATCTGGATTACCTATGTATTAGATCATTCTTCCTCTAATAGTTAATTATGTACATTTTACCTTAAAAAACAATATCTTTAATAAAACCATCAACAATATTCAAGTACTATGAGATTTTGCAACAATCTGACTACTTTGTAAATGGAGATAAAATATTCTGTTATAAAAGCAGTGTCTTCAAAGCCTCTCTAGAACAATGGATATCAACTTGTTTGAATATGACAATCTCTTTTAAATATCAAAATATTTTAAGAACTCCAAAGTTATAGCAGTGATACTACTGGTACCCATTGAATGAGAAAATACAAAATTAAAATTACCTGATGCTGCCTGATGCTCATTTGAATTTATTGACCTCTTGCAGTAATTTCCTTCCCCCATCTCACCTCTACCCCTCCACTCCCTCATGCCGTGGCCTGCAAGTAAGAGGTCACTGTTCTGGATGAAAGCACTGAGAAATTGAAATCAATTCAATGCTTTTTACTTACATGTGGCCAACTTGGTGTCCCTTTTTAGTGGTTTGAAAAATTCAAACACCTTCTATATCTATCCCCCTCCCCAAAACTTCCATCCTATATTTTGGTTTAAGGAATCAAAAAAAAAGGTGGTCCTTTCTTTTCTTGAACACATTGTATTTCCCTAAGATAATGTAAGCTCTTTGAGGGTTGGAATTGTCTCAGTTTTCTACTTATATCCCCAGTGTCTAGTATAGGTCCTGGAACATAGTCAATATTTAATAAATGTTTGTTGATTGGTTGACATTTATCAGGCCACATTCCAGAAGTTAATTGTAATAATGCTTCCTATAAAGTAGAATTTGCTATAAGTTGGGGCCATCTTATATTCCAGCCACGGGAAGCTAATTATTTAAAAATGCCAAAATAATAATAGTGGCACATGCATTTAACACCTTATATGCATCATCTTCTTTAATTCCTATAATAATCTTATGAATTATACTGTATATTACCATTCCAATTTTACAAATGAAGAAACAGAGTCAGAAATTTCAAATGACCATTTCTCAATTACCCATCTAGTAAATGATAAGATCCAGCATTAAAATCCAATCTTAAAACTACATGCCCAGTGTACTTTCCACTATGCTACCTTGCTTCCTAAATGAACTAGTTTTCCCTTGGGAAGTAGTCCAACAGCATGAACCATTAAGGATAGTATTAAAGGTAGGCTACAATGTACTTGAAACTTTATAAGAAAGGTCTTTCATCTCATCTAATTTCCAAGCCAAAGTAATTAGAGAAAAAGCCATTTCTGGAAGTAGAAAACCTGGATGAAATTCAAAACTCATTATGGATTCCTCACCATGGTATGCTCTTTTTGCCTGGTGCACATCAAAATAAAATGATATTCAAGCTACTTACTTTTCTCCAAGAATCATCAAACTAGCTGCCCTTGCTTTCCAGCATTGCGGTTTTCCATTACCATTAATTCTGTTTACAAAGACTTCTCCCCATGGGTTGTGCAGAGTATTGGTATTTTTATTGCTTACACACACACACTCACTCTGGATAACTTCTAGCCAATACCTAATCAGGAGAAAAGGACAATGGTATAGCCTGTGGTTCTAGTTCCGACTATACTATTAACATAAACTCTTATTTTAAGACTACTAATGTCTACTGTTCTACAGATTTCAATTTCCTTAATTGAAATTGACAGAGATGGACTAGATGAAAATATGATTATTTTGTGATCTAAAATTGTGTAAGTTTCATTATTTTATAATTTCAATGAGCTCTAAGACAGCAAACGTAAAAGGGAATATGGGAGACTGCTTTCAAACTATTTTATCAATGCCAAGCATTTTCAATGAAAATATTTGGGCTATCAATTAGCAAATTAGGGATTATACTATCCCTGATTTTAAAAAGAAAGAAAGAAAAGAAAAGAAAAATCTTAGGGAATATTATGACCAAAAAATATGAAGTTTAGAATTCAGGTATTATACCAAATTCTATGATTTGTGCATTGAACAGTAATTGTTGACACTGAATGTGCTCCATAATGGCAATCAATATAATGCTCATGAGGGGTCACTTTGAGCTCCAAGTGCTGAATTGAAATGTTAAAGAGAAACTGAAAGTGTGACACCCTGGAACAATACAGTCAAATTTCAATTCAATTTAGCAAATATTTAATTAAGGACTTAATTGTTCAAGCATCATGGGTTAGTAGAAAGAAAGTGGACCTTAAACCAGAAAGACCTTAGCTCAAGTATGACTTCTGACACACTGACTACACTTCATCTCTTAAATCTTTAGGTAACCCTCCAAGAAACTCCGAGAACCCTTCTTGGAGTTGCAGAAAAGGCAATGACTTGTTTTAGTAAAAGGAAATTCCTGATATGGGTGTTCCTGAATAAAATCATGAAACTATTGAAATCACATGCTAAATCTTTATTCCAGTTTCCTATTGCAAAGCATTGAACTAGATGCTTGAGATACAAAAATAGAAAATAAAATAGTCTCTGAATACAATGCTCAAAAAGTTAAGAAGATGCACTAAATAGACATACAAGATAAAGTAAAATGAGATCAAGGCAAAAGGAGATTTGCAGACAATGAGTTCTAGGAGACTTTGAGGAGAAAGGGAACAGTTTCAAATAAAAGAATCAAGGAAGTCTTCACAAAGAATATGTAGTATCTGATCTTGAAGGAAAAGAAGGATTCCGAAAGGTGGGAATGATGAGGGAGTGAATTCCAGGCATATGGAAATTTCTGTGTAAATCTATGGAGCAGGGAGATGGTATATTAAATTCAAAAATGTCTAGTCACCCAATTTGTCTAGATTAGAGAGAGTATGAAGAGGATTGGGGTGAATTAGGGAAAATGAGATACAGAAAAGTTATCTTATTTGCCCAAGCTCACATAGATAGTAAATGGAAGAACTCAGGTCCTTTGACTTGAATCCAGAACATTTCCTATTCACTAAGTGCCTACTATATGCCAGACATGATGATAGATGCTAGAAATACAAAAACGAAGAATGGAACAATCCCTACTCTCAAGAAGCTTACACACCCAACATTGGTTTGAGCCATATTATGCAGAAGGTTTAAAAGTCTGTATTTTGTACCAACAAAATGTTTTTTAAAACTAATTTTGGTGAAGGAGGGGTAAGGTAGTCAGAACTGTGTAACAGAAAAATTATTTGATCACTCTATAAAAGACAGAGTGATAAAGTGAGAGACTGAAAGCAAGGTGACCAATCAAGGCACTATACAATTGTCTAGAAAGAAGTCAGAATTCTAGACTTGTTGATATGCATGGAGAAGATGACAAATATTAAAAAAAAAATGCTGTGAATGGCAGAACAACTGGGCTAAACCCAAGAGTCAAAGATGACTCCAAAACTCTAAGCCAATATAGAGAGACATATTACTATTAGAAAAAGAAACAGAAAAAGGAAAGGAGGAAGAATGGGTTTGAGCTAAAAAGAAAATGAACTCAGTGACATGCTGAGTTTAAGCTGGCAATAGAGCACCCTATTAGAGATGTTCTTTGGCCCAGTGCTCTGCTCTTTCTTTGCTCTGTTTTTATCAACAAAAGTTAAACAAAACTAAGAGTCACCATTTTTAACAAATAAACAATAGCTGCCAATTGCATTTTTTTTTTGCACAATCAGTACAAGAAGTTTAGGCATTTCTGTGCAAAGATCAAAGGAATATGAATCATAGACAATGTGAACCTGTGACAGAATAATCAGTTGAATATAATAGCCATTTAAAATAGAACTGATGTCATTAGAGTCCTGATGACATCAGTTAAGTTGTTCTTTGCTCTGGAAGATAAAATCTTCCCCAAGCATCATGTCTCTCAATTGTTCAGTGAAGTGTCACAACCTATCATTTAATGGAAACTTGAAGTGAGATACTAGTATGACACAAATTCTTACAGAAAATAGTAAAAATAAACTTAATTTTCTGCTGAATTAGCAAAGAAACAATAGTCTGTTCCCACCACTTACCATGAATTTAAGTGGTGTTCCCATCACTTACTTAATTGTAGGACAGAAAGGTTAGTCTTGGAATTTCTGAATTCATGCTTAGTATAATTATTTACACTTCAGGAAATATCACTACATATAACCTGCTTTAATTTTTTTAATAAACCAGATTGCCAAAGAGGACGAAGACAGAAAGAAAAGTCTTATATTTACAAAATATTCACTGCAGCATTTTCTATTGTAGTCAAGAACTGGCAAGAAATTGTCTATTGATTAGTGGGGGATGACTAAACAAATAAGGGCACATAAATGTAATATAATATTACCACAACATAAGAAACAATGAATATAGAGAATCCAATCAATCAAAAAAGCTTTTATTAAGTGCTTATTATGTGCCAGGCACTATTTTAAGCCCTGGAGATAGAGGGAAACATAATACTCATACAGAGTGAAGTAAGAAGAACTAGGAAACAATTTATGCAAAAACTAATATAATGTCAATGAAAAATAATAAAATAAAACTGAAGATGTTATAATAACCAAGCTTGACCCTTAAGAACCACTGAGAACCCCCTTTTCTTCATGCAGAAGTGATAGACTACAATATGAAATGTCACGTGTTCACTCAGATTTGATGGGTCTCTTAATTGATTTTATTGAACATTTTTCTTCCTTTAATTTTTTTTTTACAAAAGCAGCCTCAAAAGGTGATGAAATGGATATATTCAGAAAAGAATATGTTTCAAAAATAAAAGACCTGAATAAAAATAAACTGGTGGAATCCAATCAACAGTTTGTTAAGACAAATAATATTAACAGTTGACATTAGCACTTTAAAGTTAACAAAGCACTTTTGTTATGTTTGATTCTCACAGTAATCCTGTGGGGTATCATCCCTACTTTACACAAGAGGAAATAGACTCAGACAGATTAAGTGACTTTTCCAGAGTTTCACTTGTAGTAAAAATTAGCAACTGGACTTGAACCCAATTCAAAATAACTGTTTAATGCTAAAATTGACTATGTACTAGTTTGAAAGGAAGAGGAAGGAAATCATAACATAATTATATATATATATATATATATAATTTATATTGTTCTATTTCTATAATTATAAATTAATAATAAATCATAATTAATGAAATTAGCACTCTACTGTTCTTTTTAATCTGGATCTTTTATGTCATTGTCCTAGAAAACATACTTCTCCAGTACAGATCAGCAACTTATCTACAATTTATGGTTTTATCCAGTTGTCTGTGGTATTGGAAGGTTAAGTGACTTAGCTCAAAGTTATATAGTTAATGTTAGTCAGAGACATGATTTAAACCTAAGTCTTCCTGTCTCCAAGTTTCACCTTCAATCAACTATCCAGAGCTTTTAAACTTTTCCCATTTGCAACCTCCTTTTTGCCTGAGAAGTTTTTATATGACCCCAGATATATAGATATGTAAAATAGGTCTAAAAATCAAATGTTTACTGAAAATAAATCATAATTCTGTTATCCCCACATTCAATTACAAAACCCCATAGGGGGTCATAACCCATAACTTAAGAAGATGGGCACTATACCATGCTAGATCCAAATACTTTACCAGACCAGCCTATTTACACAGACTGGTTTCCTGAATTGAGATCACAGACTTAAAGCTGAAAAGTATCTTAGAGATTATCTAGCTCAATCCTCTCTTGCTCTTTCATTGTCAGGCAATCAATAAACATTTATCAAATACCTACTATATATCAGGCACTGTGCATAGAAGCAGGAGGAGATGCAAAGAAAGGTTAAAAAAAAGTCTGCTCTCAAGAAGCTCACAGTGTAATGAGAGAGACAATGTGTAAACAGTTATGTACAAACAAATTATATACAAAATAAATTAGAAATGATCAACGAAGTTTAGCATTAAAGGGCAATCGGGAAAGGTTTCTAGTAGAAGGTAGGAGTTTAGTTAGGACTTAGAGGAAACCAGAAAAAAACATGAGGAAGAGAGAGAATCTTCCTGGCACAAAAAATAGCTAGTGAAAATGCTCAGAATTGAAAGATGCACTGTCACAAAATCACAGAAGCTAGTAAAATAGAAATATGATAGGTGCAATAAATGCAGCACCAGTGACCCTGAGCAAGTCATTAAATCTGTTTGCCTCAGTTTTCTCATCTGCAGAATAAGCTGGAGAAGGAAATGGCAAACCACTCCAGTGTCTTTGCCAAGAAAACCCCAAATGGTATCATGAAGAGTTGAACATAACTGGAAAATGTCTGAAAAAAAAAAAAAAAAAGAAACATGATGCTAATTCTTTAAGTAAACTTAGAGATCATCTAATCCAAATCCTTCATTTTACAAATGAGGAAATTGAGGTCCAAATAGGAAAAGAAACTTACAGTCTCACAACTGGTTAGGACTAGAATACATTGAAATCATGAATATCAGCTATTGGTCTTTCCATGGTTTAGCTTAGGGCTCAGAAGCTCTGAGTTCCAATCCTTGCTCAGTCTGTTTTGTTTTGTTATCCTGGACAAGTTTCCTCCTCTATAAATTGAAGATAATAATGCTAGTGTACTGCTTCTTGACAAGGCTATTGTGAGGAAAGCTCTTTGTCAGTCTCAAAGCCACTACAGAAATGTGAGTTATTGATATTTCTTGATTGATTCATTGATTCAGTCACAGCTGAGGAAAGTAAAAGAAATAGAAGTCAGGGATTGTGTTGGGTATTGGGTAGTGTTTATATATATAAAGAGAGATGTGTATATATATATATATATATATATATATATATATATATATATATATATATATTCCCTTTGGAAAATTTTAATATCTTTTAATGATACTAAAGTAATAATAACAATTTTTATTTTAGATATTCTTAGCTCCAAAACTAAATTATTTTGATCAACTTTTTACAAAGAATTCTCAAGCCTGACAAGATGGCTCTTTAAATACAAAATGACCTATGGCCCCAGGCTTCACATGTCCCTTGACACCAGTGTTTGTATTGTTCATTAATCAACAGTCTGCAGGGTTTATTTGACAAAGAGTGTGTTGCTTTCACATCTAATAGCTGGGTAGGACTGACATGATACCAAACAAAATGCCTTTCAGTCCAGGAGAATTTATACTTGAGGAACGTTTTTCCCAGAAGCCTCCATTTATCCATCATGATGATGAGTAGTAAGGCAGCAGTGACATAAGGAATTTTTTCTCCCTTTTCAATCTGTTTGAGGTTGTATTTTGAGAAACGTACCTATAAATGGAAGGTATAGCACAGATTCTCCCAGGGCCTCTGGCTTCTGCTTCGTTCTGAAGGAGAAATATTAAGGTTGCATCTACACAGGCTTTTACTGAAGAGTCAGCCTCACAGCCTAAGTAAACTGTTAGCCAGAAATAGTCTCAGGATCAAACCAATTCCAAAGTCACTTTGGTCACAATAAAGATGCAGCTTTAACTGGGCAAATGTTTCCAAAGCAATTCCATCCATTACTTTCAATGGGAAAGGAGTGAGTGCCCTCTGGTGAAAATGTGGGAAATATTTCTACACTGTGCTTTTGGCTAATAAGAAGATGCAGATGTCTTTCTTCATAAGAATTTATTACTATTCAAAAACCTTAAAGATGGGATGGATCTTAGAGGTGATTTAGGCGACTGCTCTTGGCTAACAGATAAGGAAACTGAGACCAGAGGTGTTCCAAGAGCATATTGTAAGGCAGCAGCAGACCTCTGAGACTAGAACCCAGTTTTCATGATTGTAGGGCTAGAGTATTCCTTTGTTGCCCCGCGCAGCACTGCGTCTTGCCACAATGTGTGCTTCCAATTAAATTTAGGTATTTCCAATTTTTTAATGGTTCCTTATTAAGAGCATTGGGCTCTGTCCACATAGGATTGTGAAAAGATACAAACAAGGTGGGGAGAGTTGTAGAATGTAAGTTCTTTGAGGGGAAGGGATAGTTTTTTTTTTTTCCTTTGGATTTGTATCTTTTTATCTCTAAAACAGTGCTGGCACATAGAAGGGATTTAATAAACACTGATTTAACTGAATTGAAGTAAAATTGAATTATTCAGATAATTCAGAACAAAAATAAACAAAAGAAGACAGAAAGAATCAAGTCACATTAACTGATTTCTGATTCCCTATTCTGTGCAACCTCAAGTTTCTAAATCTGTTCATGAGAACATGTTCAGGGTATCATAGCCCTCGAATGAAAGAAGAAAATCAGGATAAAGCTGAAACCTGGAAGACATTAGCACTTCCAAATTCTTTGGCCCAGTGCAGAGATTCATATTAATGAAGGCATTTCTGAGGAGTGGAATGAAGAACTATAATCTCCTTGCCCCTATGAGTTTCCAAGGATCATGTGTGTGTTTTGAAGGAGGGATGGCTCTAAATGAAGCAGGGGGGAAACCAGTATTACATATGCCCAGGAATTCTCCAAGAACCATTCATTCAACAAATATTTATTAAGCATCTGCTAGGGGAGGGCACCATGCCAGGATCCAGCTGCTTTCCCATACCTCCAACAAGATCCCCACCTTGCCATTCTTGAAGCTGCTTAGTTGATAGTAAGTTTGAACTATATTCATTCCATCGATAGCTTAGCCCTTCTCTGCTTTGATAATAAGCTAAAAAAATAGTCTGATGAGATCTTGCTGCCTACCAACTCCTCTAAAATATCTTCCCATCTGAAGAACTGCCCTTCTCTTATTCTTCCCCTCTTTCCATCCATTTCCTCTCCTCTTCTCTTCCTTTCTTTTTTCAGTTTACTCTCTCAGTTGTTTAGCCTGCTCTCATCTATTTAGTTCCCATTCCCATTGCAAGTATTTGACTGCATCCCAACACTATGGATAGGGAAGTAAAGGATTCTACATACACATGTTTCTCACCCCCTTTACAAGGACAGAAGGGAGAACAAGTTGTCATACCATAAGGAATTAAAAAGAATTGAATAAACATGAGGAACGGGTTTTATCGGTTGTGGGTTGAAGAAGCTAAAAGCTTTATGCTCTAAAATAATATAAAAACTGCCTTACTGAATCAGACTCTTGGTCCTTCAAACTCAGTATCCTGCTTCTGACAGATGCATTAAGAGAATTACTAGTGAAGGGTCAAGTTGTCCTCTCTGACACTTTACAGTTTCCCAAGCATCTTCACTTCCCTGATACAGTAGGGTCTTGTTGTTCAACAGGACAATTTAATTAAACAATTAGGTTTTAACTAGATGGCACACTGGATGGCACTAAGTCTGACACCTGCTTAAGCAAGTTCAAATGTGACCTCAGACACTTCCTAGCTGGGCAAATCACTTAACCCCTTCTTGCCTCAGTTTCCTTAACTATAACATGAGGTTAATAATAGCATAGGAAATAGTATATAGGAAAATAATAATAAATAGGATTATTGTGGGGATCAAATGAAATAATATTTATAAAGCACTTAGCCTGGAACATAGTAAGCCCTATATAAATGTTTGTTCTGATTCCTTTTTTTTGTACATAGTACTAGGAACTATGGAAACTAGGTACTAGGGAAACATACAAAGGAAGATATCTTCTTAAAGTGTATGCAATCTAACAAGGAAAAAGGCATGTGAACAATTGCTAGAATATGTGGAAGTGTAAGATGATTACAAAGCAGAAATCTACATGAAACAGTAGCCAAAATCTAAGGAGGAAGTAGTCACTGTACTTGTTCATATATCCTATACCTTATATGGGATATAGGTCAGGGAAGACTTCATGGAGGAAATAGCACCCAAGTTGAGACACAAATTTATCTCAATTTTTTAAAATTTTTGCTTTCTTTGGAAAAATAATGATCTCCACCCCAGGCAGTAAAACATAACTCATTTCATGCTGGACTTGGACTCAGGAAAGCCTGAAAATACCTGCTCTTAACTACAGCAAACAGTATAATCATAAATAAGTGACTTCACTACTCTGATCTTCAGTTTCTTCATCATAAAATGGAATTGATACTAAGATGATATAATGCCTGTAAATGCTTTGTAAACCTTAAAGTATGACAATAAATGTCTTATTTATTCTTATTACTGCCCACTGTGCAAAGCAGAGTTTCTTTCATTTTTCAAAACTTACATTTTTCATGCTTCAAAGGCTGCCCTGCTGTTATCATGTTCTCCATCAATAATTCTGGGTTCACCTTCTCCATTTCCTTCATGATTTTATATGCTTTGATCATATCACTTCTCAGACTCTTTTTCTAGACTTGAGTCCCAATCTTTTTAGTTGCCCTTACACTCTTTTCATCCCACTGATCAGTTCAGCTGCCTTCTTTTTCTGGACCTTCTCTAGGTCCATTATATCTTTCCTGAAGTCTGATAATTAAAATTGCAATCAGTGAAATTGCTTAGAGAAACCAATGACAATTTTTCTGCATCACTAAAAGCTTTACAAAGTCCTCGTCTTTGCCTAGGTTTTATAGTAGCAGAAGATGGATTTAATGTGATTTATGATATAGTAACAAAATAGAGGGAGTCCACTGTTAGAAAGGGAGAAGGAAATAATTTGAAACTTTTGATGGCCCCTATCACTTGCATGCCAATAGGGATTATATAAAAATTGGACTGAGCTTTAATTAAAATGCATTGTGCAATTATTTATGATATAATGTTTTTGGCTTAGTTAGGTAATTGGTGGAAAATATAGAAAGACTGCAGTTGGCATGTTATTGGATTCTGTTAAGGTAACATTCTGAACAGTATCCCATTTGGTGAAAGACTCTAAAACTCCTTACTCAGGAATCTCCATGTATCCATCATGCTGGACTAATTTCAGTGGGGCTTTATTTCAGAGAGGGCACAATATCAGCTGAATCATAATGGCTAAAAATTGTGGCAAAAACAAAAGCAGTGCCTCATATTTTCCTGAATTATTAACTTTTCCTTGCTACCTACCCATTCAGTATATGGTACAAAGATATCCATCTGAGCTATGAATAGAGAATTAGGCTGAAGAATCCTACTGTTTCTTGATACAAATCCTTATGAAAGTAGATGGCTTTCTTTGTAACAAGAACAAACCGAATTTCATCTAGACCACTGGTATCAAACTCAAATAGAAAGGAGGGCCACTAGGTCATATATGATCTCTGCAATCAAGATAATGACAATTTTTATAATGTTATTTATGTTTTATTATATTTTAATTCATTTTGTTAAATATTTCCCAATTACATTTTAATCTATATACAGAAATGTTGAAGCACTGATGCCACATGTTTGATACCTCTGATCTAAACAATACCTTGGTATTAATAAAGATGAACTAATCTGTGCTGACTTTGCCCCACAGACTTAACAGTAAAGCCTATTGTCATATCTTTAAGTTTTCATTCTGAAATGGTATAGCAAAGTGATAATGGGTTCCCTTTTCTGCCTTAAGTAATCACAAGTATGCTTCACTTTGCAAAGATCTTAAAAGTAGCAATAATAAGATGAATTTTTGGAATTAAATCACAATAATTGTATCAAAGGGTATTTCTCAAGTAGAGAGGGAACTGAGTCAAATTTATATAAGAAAGAAAACCATGCCCCAATTGATAAATGATCAAAAGAGATGATCTATGCCCAAAGAGCTATACATTCATGCATGTCCTTTGCCTTAACAATACTACTTCTAGGCATGAATACCAAGAGATTAAAAAAAAAAAAAAGAAAAAGAAAAAGAAAAAAGACCGTATATGTACAAAAATATTTTAGCAGCTCTCTTTTCAGGGCAAAAAAAAATGGAAATTGAGGGGATACCCATCAAATGGGGAATAGCTAGATAAATTGTGGTGTGTAATTGTCATGAAATCTTATTTATCTATTGGAAATGATGAGTAGGATGTTCTCAGAAAAAAACCTGTTCTGAGATGAGCAGCTATAAATGACTTTGCTATTCTCGACAGCACAATGATCCATTACTATTCTGAAGGACTTATGATGAAAAATCCTGTCCATATGCAAAGAAGAAACTGATTATTTCTGATTACATATCAATGCATTTTTTCTCTCTGCCCCTTCCTCCTTCTTTTCTTCCCCTCTTCCCCTCTTCCTCCTTCTCTCTCTCTCTCTCTCTCTCTCTCTCTCTCTCTCTCTCTCTCTCTCTTGCTTTTCTTGAGGTTTTTTTTTAATTAAGGTGGGAGATCTATGTTATCTTTCACAACATGACTTTTATGGAAATGTTTTGCCTAACTTAACTGGGGCTAGGGGTGGGGGATAAGGGAGTGAATCAGGAATTCAAAAGTTTTAAAAGCAAATTTTAAAAATTCATTTTAAATGGAACTAGGGAATAATATTAAATAAATTTTTTTTTAATTCTTTAAGTTATCCAAGGGGCAATTAGGTGAAAGAGTGAATAAAGTGGTAGCCCTGGAGTCAGGAGGACCTGAGTTCAAATTTGGCTTCAAATACTTTCTAGTTCTGTGACCCTGTGTACAGCACTTAACTCTTTTTGCCTCAGTCTCCTCATCTGTAAAATAAACTGGAAAAGGAAATAGCAGGAGACAATTCTAGGAAGATTGTAAAGTAGGTCAGAAAATTTAACCTCTCCAAATTTCTCCCACATATAAAACAAAATTTAACCTCAGGATGAATATGGAGCAATAAAAACAAATAAGAGTTGGGGCAATACAATGATTCTCCTGGGACATTTGGAGAAAATCCAAAGAAAGATACAAGGATTGAGATTTGACCCATGTGAAATATAACCACTTCCAGGCTAGTTCCATTGAAATAGCAAGTGGTGAGCCCTGAGGCTAGATGGATTGGAAGGTACCACTCTAGCCACAGGAATTTTCATCTTTCAGATATTGTGGGGAGTTGGATGTCTGAGACACGGAAGAATGAGGGAACCTGTAGTAATAAATAATGCCAGGGCTAACTGTTCTGCTGAGATTCAAATCTGCTTGAGTACAGAAACAATAGGGCAGGGACACTGCCGGCCCTGTGCAGTTACAGGAGGGTAATTTGTTGTTGTTGTTGTTGTTTCAATTCCAAGCTAGAAGGAAAAACTGAAGGAGGACCTAAGGCTAGAAGCACCATCTCCCATATCCAGAACTAGAGGCAATTACATCAACAAATGGCTACAAATTTTAAAAATGAGCAGGCAAAGAAGAAGGAACCTAATCATAGAAAGCTCCTATAGAAGTAGAGAAGGCCAGGGTTCATCTTCAGAAGAAAATATTAAAGTTTAAAAAAAATAAAAAGACTTTCCTACCCTAAAAAGTAACATTAAATGATCACCTGCTCAAAAAGAATTCAAAAGAGTCTTTTAAAATCAAACGAGAGAGATTGAGGAAAAACTTTTAAAAAAAACAAGAAAAGCATAAAGGTTATGAAAAGAAAGTCCACTGATAAGAAAAGGAGATCCAGTTGTCTTAAGAAAGTGATTCCTTGAAAAACTAGAATTGGCCAATGGGAAGCCAGCAAAAGTATAAGAGACCAAGAAATAATAAAACAAAATATAAAGAGAAAAAAAGAAGAGAATATGAGGCATTGAATAAGAAAAATAATTGATGTAGAGAACAGATCAAGAAAAGAAAACAAAAGAATAATTGGATTAGATGAAAGCTATGATAAAAAAATGAATCTTTATACAATAATATAAGAAACAATTAGAGAAAATTGTCCTGAAGTGTTAGAACAAGAGGGAAAAGTGGAAATAGAAAAAAAAATCTAATGATCATACCTGAAACAGATCCTTTGAGGAAAACCTAATGAAGCATCATTGCCAAATTTCAAATCCCCTGGATCAAGAAGAAAATATTACAAACAATAAGAAAAAAACAATTCAAATAAAGCGGAGTCATAATTGGAATCACACAAGACCTAGCAGCAGCTACATTAAAAGACTGTGGGTCTTGAAACACTATATATCAAAAAGCAAAATATCTAGAGCTCCAGACAAAAATATACCCAACAAAGTTAAGCATAATCCTGAATGGGAAAAAAATTTATATTCAATGAATTTCCAGGTTTTCAGAATGCTGTCCCAAAAACACTTGAACCTAACAGAAAATGTAACAATAAGATTCACATAAAAGGTAAACATCATAGACTCATTTCAAGTGACTCAGTAATTATAAACTATTTGTTTTACATATAGAAATGTAAACCATATGTCTAAAATTTTCATTAGTAATTAAGTAGTTCAAAAGAAAGATCGGGATAGAGCTGAGTATGATGATTCTAAAAAGCAAAACTGTGTAGGAAAAGGTAAAAAGAGTAATTATGTAATAGGGTAAGGTGTGAAAAAATTTAAATAATGTATGAGAGCAGAACTGACAGAGGTATTAGAAGGGGAAGGACTAGCAGTTCTCAAGAATGGGTTAAAGAGGGAATAATACATACTATGCATATATATGCATATACTACATAGATGGTTATAAAAGTCTTCTAAATTTATAAAGAAATAAGAAGAGGAAGGAATAGGATAAGGGAGTATAAAAGTAGAATAAGGAGAATGGGATAAGGTGTGTAGGTTAATGGGAATGGGATAAAGAGGGAAGCAAAGAGTAGAGGAAGAGGAAGAAATAAAGCAGAGGAGTCAGCAGGGATAGAAAACAAACATAATGATAATCAGGAGTAGAATTTTTTAGAGAAAAAACGGGTGTAGTAAAAATTGATCTCAAAGTTAAAGCTAAAATATATTTAATCCAAAAAAATATAGAAAGACTATACTATATGTCAGCCATATTAATCAATATTGTTTTAGACTATTTCATATAACTAGATAGTAGAAGGTTGGAAAATTTCCATGCTGTAAAGAAATGATGAGTTGGTGGGTTTAGAAAAATATGGAAAAACTTAGACTTACGAAAGATGATGTTATGCATCTTCAGAAAAAGAGGACAAGCAAGCATAGCCTTACATAGATGTTTATGAATTTATATGCGTATATATGAGTATGATTATAGATATCTGCATATATGTATTGTATACATGTATCATATGTATGTATATATGTACACATAAGTGTATTTGCACTTAGTTCTACTCTTCTTAAAGAAAATAGGGAAGAGGAAAGTGAAAAAAGAATAAAGTAAAAAGTGCACAACAGAGAAAAAAAAACCTACAAGGAAGCAAAGAAAAGATGGGCAGATTTGAATGCAAGGTATAGCATTTATTTATTTATGTTTATTATAATTTTTATTGACAGAATGTATGTATGGGTAATTTTTTACAACATTATCCCTTGCACTCACTTCTTTTCCGACTTTGCCTTTTCCTCCTTCCACTCCCTCCCCCAGATGGCAGGCAGTCCTATACATGTTAAATATGTTATAGTATATCTTAGATACAATATATGTGAGCAGAACCAAACAGTTCTCTTGTTGCATAGGAAAAATTGGATTCAGAAGGTAAAAATAACCTGGGAAGAAAAACAAAAATGCAAACAGTTCACACTCATTTTCCAATGTTTCTTCTCTGGGTGTAGCTCTGTCCATCATTGATCAATTGGAATTGAATTAGATCTTCTCTTTGTCGAAGATATCTATTTCCATCAGAATACATCCTCATACAGTATCGTTGTTGAGGTATATAATGATCTCCTTTCTGCTCATTTCACTCAGCATCAGTTTATGTAAGTCTTTCCAAGCCTCTCTGTATTCATCTTGCTGGTCATTTCTTACAGAACAATAATATACCATAATATTCATAAGGCGTAGTATTTATTATATAGACTTACTTGAAAATATGTTATTTCATATTTTGAATTCTCTCCTGTGTTCTGCTATGCACATGGCAATTTTTTTTTCTTTCTCTAGTTTGTGTTTAAGTTTTAAATAAATTATTTTTTTTAAAACTGGCAAATCACTCCTCTATCTTTGCCAAGAAAACCCAAATGGAATCAAGAAGAGTTAGACACAACTGAAAAATGACTAGAAAAAAGTGTTATCAAAGAAATTGCTTATTTAATTATTGCTCATAGGACCACTGATTTAGACCCAGAAAGGATCTTGAAAGTTAGCGAATCCAACTCTCTCACTTTACAGGTGAGAAATTGAGTACCAAAAAGTTTGAGAGGCTTACCTATGATTTCAAAGCTTGAAATTGTTTTAGGCAAGATCTGAATCAACATTCTCTATCAATATACAACCAATTGTACAAAGCTTCTTTTTAAAAAAAATTTAAGCAAAGAATTCTGTTTTGTGAGAAATCAATTTCTAATTTATTTGTTGCTTGTATTTGATTCATATGCTACCTCTGGAGTCAGAACACTTAACACATTGTCTGTATCCTTTATTTACTGCCTAGGTGATCTCAAGCAAACTTAACCTCCCTGACCTCAGTTTACTCATTTGTAAAACAAAGAGATTGGTCTAGAAGGTCCTTTCCAACTGTAATTCATTTTTTAATACTTTCCCTTTTCTTGTTTTTTGTTTGTTTGTTTACTTGAAGCAGGAATACCTTTTATAACAATAGATAAAAAAAACTATATACTGATTAGTACTTTTCATACACACACACACACACACACACACACACACACACACACACACAGGTGTCTGCTAACAGCTTTTTGGTGTTCCTGGTATTACCTTGTCAGTTTGCCTAATAAATAGTTCAGTGAATATGAATTTCCTTTTTCTTGCCTCAAGAAATCCATAAGAGACCAAATTGCCTCCCAATAACATAGCTAGAAATTTGGATTCTCCCCAAACCCACAAAAATGCAAAAGAGGGGCCCCCTTGGGCAATATTTTGATCTCTGAGGAGAAAAAAAAATATCAGCCTACAAGGACTGTCTCCCTCACTCATTGTGACTCTAGCTTGCTCATCATTGTCTCTTGAATTTTCTCCCATGCAGGCAGGAGCTACATCAATAATTAACTACCCGGTGAATTTATCTTCAGCAAGTGTTCCTCTTAGCTGAAGTGAGTCTTATGTTATAAATTTATTGTTTAAATGGCTTTTAAAATTTCTAATGATGCTCTTTAGATATCATTGTGAATTATGATAATATCTCATGTTTCTATTTTGTTTCTTTGATTAGCATAGATATCATACATCTAGAGTAGGAATCTCAAAGATTATCAAATCCATCCCTTTTCATTTTACAGATGAGAAACCTAAGGCCCAGAGGAGTTAAATGACTTGATCAAAGTCATATCGATAATGATGTCAAGGGCTCGATTTGATTTCTTAAAATGAAATTTTAATCATGTCATCACAACCCTCCTACATAATAAACTCTAATGGTTCTCTATTGCCTCCAGGAAAATGCTCTATTTGATATTCAAAGTCCTTCATAACTTAGTCCCCTCTTTTTTCCAGTCTTCTCACACCTTCTTTCCTGACATTTGATCCAGTAACACTGGTCTCCTGGCTGTTCCAAGAACAAGACATCCATCTGTTAGCTATAGGTATTCTCACTGTCTGTCCTCTATACCTGGAATGGTCTCTCTCCTTTGCTCCAACTAAAACACCATTTCCTTCAAGAAACTTTCTCCAACTCCATTTAATCCAGCACCTTCCTCTTTTAATTATATATTATTATTTTAATTAATTACATATTATATTATACACATATTATGTATTAATTATATATGTGTATACATGTATAAATATAATACATATAACTTGCTTTATAAACATTTATTTGCATATTGTCTTTCCAACTAGATTGATCCTTCATGGCAGGGACTGAATTTTGCCTTTTTTAGCACCAAGCATGGCCCAAGGTAAGCACTATATAAATGTTTATTGGATTGAACTGGATTTGAATCCAGCTCTGACTCCAAAGGGTACTTTCTCTCCCCAAGTCTGGTCAGCTGAGGCTGAGTGAGAGTGTACAATGGAATGAATGGGAAGGATTTATGAGTGTATTTACATCAATCCTTATCTATTACTTTTAGTTTTTAATCCTTGATGTCACAAGTGATGAAAGGACAAATGTGTACACACCCCAAATCTTATGTTCAGTCTTCAGGCCATAAAAGGAAATGAAAACTTGTCATGGAATTCGTCTGATGGCAATCAGCCTCTTTTATCTATGAAATACGTGAGAGAGGGATGGGGACTAGACATGGGATTTCACTGGACTCCCAGAGCAGGATGCTCCCTTTAGCAATGACAGCTAACACTTTTTCTGCAATTTATACTCTTGAAGAATTATCTGATGCATGGAAAAGTTAAGAGTGCCAGAGGAGGGGTTGGGAGCCCTGTGTCTTCTTAACTTCAAGACTTAGCATCTATCTACTATATTGGGCTGCCTCTCATAGACTAGAAAACCCCCTGGCTTTTGCTTGACACAGCTCTTCCTATGCCCATCAGCAGGGCTTGTATTGGGAACACAAAGGGCTCTCTGGACCCTCCATGTTTCCATCTCTCTCATGAAGACATTACCCCTACAAAGGAAAACATGAAGGCTGACTTGCCCCTTGGTGGCTTGTATATGGTGAAATTTGTTTTAACTGAAATGGCTGATTCCACCTCTACATTGCGTCTCACACACAGCTCCGGCCTTGATCTCTTTTTGCCTGGACTAGTCAGTTTCCTAACTAAGTTTCCTGTTTCCAGTCTGTCCCTTCTCCATAATATCCAAGAAAATTTATTGCTATGCTACAATCATCAGACCATTTGATATGAGTGATCCAATCTGGCCCATTTTGTTCAGACTTATTCCATATGACTCCCCTTGCTGTAGTTTATGTTCCCTGTTCTGATTTTTCTCTCTTTTCACTTTGCTTGGCTCATATGTCCGTGCTAAAACTAGAGTCCTCCCCACCTCCCATTTCTCTCTTCCTTCCAGGCCCAGTTCTGTATCTATCACGTCCACAAAGGCTTGACTCTCCATCAGTGATTCCTCCTTCCTCAAATTTCTCCTAACGTTTTGCCAAGAACCTTCCTCTGTACTTCTCACCTAATTATGCATGTATGACCTCTAAGCCCCTCAGCAGATTGCAAGTTCCTTGTAGACAGGAATTATTTAATATCTCTGTATTCACATTACCTACCACAATGCTTGGCACATAGCAAGTAATTAATATTTCTATACTTGGAAAATTGACTCCTTTGGCAAAACTGATATATTTTATACATATTAGCAAACAGTACCATTAAACCATCTGTTGAATGCTTTCACCCGAAAGGTAGCATCAGATTTAGAGCTGAGAGGAGTCTTCTAGCTCCAACTCCCTAAATTTACAGAAAAGGAAACTGAGCCCCAGAGGAAGAGACTGGTCTATTGTCACAAAACTAATAAGTGACAGAGCTGGGATTTAAATTCTGCTCTTTTAACTACAAATCTAGCTCTTGCAACTAGACCATACCATACTTTCCTACCCTGCCATTCTTCTTCTTCCCCAAAAAGATTTATTTTAAGATTCTAGATAATTGTAGAACTAGAGAATAGTAGAATAGATAATAGTAGTACAACCATGTTTTCCTAAAAGAACTAGAACATAAAGGAATTTTCAAGTCAGGTTTATGAGACTGTATACACAGAATGGAACCCAGAAACAAATCTTGACAAGCGTGGAAATTCCCTCCCTTCCTTTCAAACTTGAGGACAGAAAAATAAACCAATGTGAGATGGAAAATCAGAAAGGGATTACAAGAAGGAAGGGCAAATATTAGACTTCACAATTCAAAAATTGGATCTTCATTCTGAATACTTGTTGATTTCTAACTTAAAATTTAAAAAACACTTGTACCTAGCACAAAACACTAGTCTTAACTTTTTGTGGAGTGAAATGTGAATGAACAACAGAACACTGGAAAATAAGTCAAACAAAGAACCTGTTCCCACTTCCCCTTCCTCCACCTCCCACTTGAATTTATCAAGGAGCATCTGAAATAGTGGGTTGGATTTAGCTTAGATCTTGCACTTTGGGAAAAAAGGGACAATAGATTGGATTCGAGGTAAAATTGCACAAAGCCAAATTTCTTGTTGTTTTGGCTGACTGCTTACTTGTTATCTTTCCCATTTCTAAGACACAAGCTCTTAGAGCCAGAGAGTAAACAATGGGGACCTGAGAAATGCTGTGTTTTTAGCCTGGTAGCAATATGGTCTTTCAATTCTCTTGCACAATTAGCATTGGGATGGTACATGGGAGGAAAAATAAACTAAGATTTCTTTTCTGATACTGCTAACTAGGGCCCTTCTTTAAGGACTTGAATTGGGTGGGGAGAATGAAGAAGGGGAAAGCTGATTCTTTTGTTTGGTTTTTATTGTGCATGACTAAATGTATTAGACATGTTGGATCACAGAGAATGTGTGCTGGTGAATCATAGCACTGCTGAATCTGTATGTGTGATGCCTGCTAATGTCATTTAGCCCTTCAATGGCACTTTTCATCTTCAAAGTGCTTTCCAAACCAATATCATCTCAGAGTTGCTTTAACAAAATTAGAGACATAGCATGCTACACAATTCCTCCTTAAGGAACAAGAGAGTCTTCCAAAGAGTACTCTACAATAGCAGTCATTTTTTTTTAACAGCAACAGAAAAAGAGATAAGGGTAGGGAGGGAGGAGTCTGCCACCGGGAGGGATTGATTAGTGATCATTGGTTTTAGAAACTACCCCTTCTAGGCCCTAGCAAACTGCAAGTAAAAACAAATCTCTGAGGTCATGCTACAGTTGAACCCTGACAAGTTATTAAGACTTAGAACAGATCATTCTTTGATGTATGTAGGTTGTTTTCTAGTCTTTTGTAGATAAAGTACAAATAAAGTATTGCACCAGGTTACTACTAGACACCGGGGGGAAAATTCAAGCATCAAAAGGTTTTCATCAGCTTTATTGTCATTCCTTGGGAAAGAAAAATGAGATTTACTTAATCTCAGAAGTATGACAAATTTCTTTCTCCAAAACTTAAAATGTTTTTCATTGAAGATTTTCAATTGAGCAAGATTATTTTTTCGGAAGGGGAATTAAAAAGGGGGAAGAGGGGAGAAAAATCTTTAAAAATGTCTTTGCTCCATATTGGCAAATCCTCCTGTGAGAGGATTACTACTCACTGTCTTGCCTGCATTAGGAAGACAAAGTATCCTGGAGTTTGAAGCAAAGATACCATGGTCAAGAAGGAAGAGCCCTGTAAAACCGAGAGTTGAGAGACCTGGGTCCTCCTTTTAGATCTCACATTAATAGACAATCAGAAAAGTAACTGTGTTTTGTGCCTCAGTTTCTTCATTTGAAAAATTGAAGGATTTGTATTAGAGGGGTTCTAAAGGCCCTGTAGATCTCTAACAGCTTTCTTTGTCTAATGAATTTAATTTCTTCCAGGCCATGGAGCATTTGTAACAATTTTTTTGATAACTAATTGCCTCTGCTCTACTTAAAGTGCTTCTGTTGTGCCCTTAATTGAAGAAATTTTCAGTGTTGGATAACCGAAGTTCAAATTTCATCCTGTCTACCTGCACCCACTTCATTTAAGGTCTCATCATTCTGCTTTGAAGTTCAAAGAGTGGGGGGTGGGAGGGTGGGAGTACTAGGAGGACTCCGTACAATGAAGATCATGGGAAACCATCCCCCCCTTGCAGCTGCAGTCTAGGCAGGCCCTGCATTGTGATGCAGATGTGCTCCAAAGTGCATCTGCTACAAGACCATTTCCATAGGTCTTTACTGTATTTCTTCTATTATTCATAGAACACAATGTAAATGAAGCCATAAATTTTACCCCCCACACTCTATGTAGAAAGGAGATAATGGAAAGTGTGAATTATGAATGAATCACTGTTATTGTAATTCCTCAAGGATTCTGATGGAAATGATTAAATTCCTACAAAGATACAGATTCTAAACTTTTACATTCAAGTCCTTTGTAGTGACTCTGAGAATTTCAAAATGAAGCATACAATTTCTGTTTGGATTTTACCTGCCGGAGAGCATCACAGATAATCCCAGCTTTTCCCAGGCCTGACTGATAACCTTAACTTGAGTTGTAAAATGAAAGCTTGGGATGAATTTGGGTAATAGGAGGGAGGGGAGGACATAAGCATTAACATATCTGTTTTCCAGTAATCCAGAAGTACCACTGGGCATCCAAATGGGCTATAGGAAAGCTGTGGGAATTTTTTTATGTAAACCTGTTTAAATCCTCAGTCTAAATCCATTGCATTTGTTCTGTCTTTAGAGGAATGAGGGTACCCCATGGAGGGGGGGAGGGCAGAACATTGAGGTGGAGAGGAAGAAATGTTGAATGAATCAGTAGGCAGTCTTCCATTTGAAAAGATGAACCCAGAGTCTAATGAAGTCAAGATGGAGAGTTTTTTTCTTCTTCTAAATTTGTTTTGATAACAAGGGATTCTGGTCAGCAATTATCCTCTCAACCATGATAAGCAATTCTTCTAACTAAATGATAGTAGAGTTTGAGATTCATAAGCTATTCTGGTTTTGATAATGATAGAAAGTGATTAGAATTACTTCACTGATCCAAGATAAAGCCCCTGGAAAATTTTAGCCTTAATCCACTTTAGTCACATGCCAGACTTTTTAGAGAGTTGAAGCCCCCAAAATGAGATTCAAACTGATATTTAACAGTCCATGCATCATTCCCAGAAAAATTTCTCCTTTACAGAACCCCAAAATAAATTTGACATTTTTTAAACTCCAGAATATGTATGTGTAGATAAAGATATCAATACATAGATACTTGCAGACTTTTGGACAGTAACTGCTTTATAATCTTAAATACCTTGGGATAATTCTAAATTAGCACATATAACATAGGGATAAGGATATATGGCACTGCGACTATGTCAAAATCATGCCAAAATAGACTAAGAGGTAATACGGATAAGGTAATCACAGACAAAATAAAGTGAGAATTCTATTATATATTAAGATACATGATAGCTTCGGGGATCACTAAGCTATCAACATATATAATACAGATTGCTTTATGTTTTGTTACTGCTTTTGTTGAGTTAATATAAAAATGCTTAATGTCAAAATGCCTATTTGAGTCAAATAATTAATGGAGTTCAGAGTAGGGCATTTTCAATATTGTTCTAGAGTCAGCTCTAACTGGCAAGAGAGAGAGCTGATTGTTAAAAGCCTCAATGTGAGCATTTGTGTCTCTGAAATCAGCAAATCAGGGGTTGATATATTGTTTTATTGAATGTTTAGACTTAAGGAAAAAAAGAGAAAAACTGTTAATAATGCAGATTATCTTAAAAGTGTGTCATGAGTACATTCCCCACCCCTCACTCCCAAAAAGCCAGTTGTTAAACATTCATAAGCACATCTCTCAGTGGGATTGGGGAAGAGTAGAGTGGCCAAACCAAAAATTATCTCATAGTGTCATAGGATCAGCTGTAAAGAACTTTAGAGTTCAAATTGTTCAACTATCTTATTTTACAAATTAGAAAACAGACTTAGAGGCAAAAGACATGTTTGGTATCATATAGGCAATAAATGAGATTTATATCCAGGTCCTCTCACTCCAAATCCAGTTTTCTTTTCTCCATACCAGCCACTTCTCCTAAACAAAAGAAACCTGCCCAATGGGATATTTTGAAAGGAAAGATAAAATGAGATTTGGAGAACCTAACTTTCATTATGGGCTTTATTACAAAAAGAGAACTTGAACAATTCATCCCAGTGTCTAGAAAACACACTGGATTTGAACTCAAAGGATTTGAATTCCAGCTCTGCCACATAGTACTTGTGTGCCTTTGGATTAGTCCAGTCACTCCTCTGAGAGTAGACTAGATGATCACTAAAGCCCCTTCCACCTATAAATCCTATGATTCAGTTTAAAAAAAAGAAAGAAAGTTTTGCTGAACTCTCACCTCTTCCCTAAGAGTATGAATTTTTTTTTCTTAAAATGCAAAGGAAAGAATATTTTTTAATTCCTACATCTGAACTGCTAGCCAAGATGGAGACCTAAATCAAAAATAGTCCACCAAACTCCCACATGTCTTTTGATCAGTCATTTCAGTGTTCTCTGATTTTTTTATGGCCCCATTTAGGATTTTCTTTAGAAAGATTTCTTTCTCCAGCCCATTTTACAGATGAGGAAACTGAAGCAAGCAGAATTAAGAGATTTGTTCAGGGTAACACAACTACTAAATGTCTAAAGCTGTATTTGCACTCAAGTCTTTCTAATTCCAGGCTTGGTGTTTTATCCACTGCCCACAAACCTGCTCTTAGCAAACCCTGAATTTCACTTCAGAAGCAATAATGATAATGACCACTGTCCAATGAGAAAAACTAACTTCTTTTATTCCAGAACATCACCAAAAGTCATCCAAAAATGCAGAAGCAATAGAAATAGAAGACCCTGGCATCAAAGCCATCACCAGAGCAGAGAAGCTTCCCATACTGACAAAAAATAGGACTTGGTAGAGGCAAAAATAAAAAACAAAGAATTCCCTTAAGAAATCCCCAGGGTAGTTAGAAAATCCTAGTGGGGACCTTGGAAGTGCTAGGAGCAACAGTGGGCAATAATCAGTGACCAGTTTAGTGCCACAGTCCCTAGACCCAGATACCCCAAGGCTTAAGGATTATGAAGTCCTTATAATCTATCTTAAAATGCCAGAAAAGTCCTGAAGATCCAGGGGGTCCTAATAACACAAAGTAGAAGTCAGAAGAAGAATCCAGAGACTTAGAAAAATATCAAGTAGAGCCGACTATTCCACCTAAAGCAGGAGGGCAAATCTGGTCCTGCCACAAAGCTCCAGTTCAAGAATTAAAGCTAGAAAGAGAAGAGTAAATCCAGGATAGCAATGACCACCATCAACAATTATTGGAAATTTATAGATCCTCAAAAAGGATTAAGTAAATTCACATTAATTGTAAGCAGTGACTCAAAGAAGAGGGAGGAGGGATTGCTTTTTCCACAAGGACTACTTGAATATCTAGGAAAAAATAAAGCAAGAGGTTTGTTTTTTCTTTTTAATTTTATCAGTCATTCAATTAACATTAAGAGACTATTATGTACCAAGTACTGCACTAAGCTACATTGGATAGCAAATATTTCCATGATGTGTGGGTTTGAGGCATAAATCAAAACCCATGATAGGAAAAGAAGTCATACACTAAACATATGTATTCAAATTAGATTTACTGAAAGACAGTAACAACTTATTAAGCTCTCAAGAGCATTGGAGATGAGATGAGGGATATTGCAGGTTTGGGGATGTGTGTCGGAAGATTCCATTAGTTATCTAGGTTTCCTGTGGTATCAGATCAATTGGGGTAGGGAAGAGCATATCCAAGATGGCTTCCCATATTTCCCTTTTGTATACACAAAATGTCTAATCTCTAAAATGTCAGTGATGTTTCTCACTCCTACTTCACAGGATTTCTAAGACATTGATTGAGTGTGAATTAAGGTGTTATCTCTGTTTATTTCTGTCCTCATTATCTATACTCTGGGATCTTTAAGTGTCATAATTTATTGAAGGAAGGCAAAAAAAAAAAAAAAAGAAGAAAGTCTAGTTTATTCTATGACTAACCTATTGATCCTGTTCTTAAGGCTCTGACTGGAATGTGAGAAACTCTCCCAGAGCCAAGGGGCTCAAATCTCAAACAAGTGGCCATTAATCCATAATAGGAACAAATTTGTTATTTATTGTTGATTTGAATTAGTGAATTAGCTCAACTCCACTGAATCAAAACTCTAAAACATGTGATATGTACATAAAAACAGGCTACTAATCACTCAAGGCCTTTTGTTTAGCATTCCATGTGTTTAGATATCTTGCCTTTATGAGATAGGGCAACGTGCATATATATCATTTTTGGCAAACAATGTCAACTCAAATATATTTACAAAGGAAAGATGATACATGTGGTTACAAAAATCCCAAATAGGAAATATATCCTTGTGGAAAGAGTTAGCAGTGAAAAACTAGACATTCTGAGATGAGTTTAGATGAGTTGTGGTCTGATGGTGTGGGGAATAGGGTACTGGGCTTGGAAGCAGGAAGACGTGAGGGAGCTGAATCCAAGATCCCTTCTAACACTCAGTCTCTGATCTCTGTTTAATGCAGTGGATGGAGTACTGGACCTAAAGTCAGGAAAACTTCAATTCAAATTCAGCCTTAGATAATAGTTTTGTGACCTGACAAATCATCCAACCTCTGTTTGCCTCAGTTCCCTCAATTATAACATAGGATTATAATAATAGCACCTATCTCCCAGGGTTATTGTGAGGATAAAATAAGAAAATATGTACAGAGCATTTTGAAAGCTTTAAAGTGATAGAAAAATTTTACCTATTATTATCACTATTATTCCTGTTGTTGTTATCCTAAGACATCATGCTTTCATTCAAAGAAGCAATTTTAGTTTTAATAAATTCAAGATTTCATACTTGTGGACATGGAGGATAGAGCATAAACTTCTTGATGTCTATTTAAGGAGATGTCCCAAGGAGGTGGGACAGGAAAAATATCTCATCAGACATCACAAGCTGCCCTCATTTTGGACTTCTGTGATTCTTCCACTCCCCAACCCAATAGTAGTATATATATATATATAGTTCAGGAAAACATGTTGATCATAGTTTGAGCTGCACAAAGGTACAAAACCCTATCTCTTTCAACTTGCTTAAGTTATAAATTCTGCCATATTCCCATGATTACGGACCTGTTATTTGGAAGCAAAAAAAAAAAAAAAAGATCATTTTTGCTCTTTCTCCAATTAAACTGTTGCCTTTGAGTGAATAATGGTGTCCCTTCTTTTATTATTATTATTATAGCTTTTTATATGCAAAACATATGCATGGGTAATTTTTCAACATTGACCTTTGCAAAAACTTCTGCTCCAACTTTTCCCCTCCTTCCCTCCACCCCCTCCCCTAGATCTCAGGTAGTCCCATATATGTTAAATATGTTAAATACAATATGTGCATACATATTTATACAATTATCTTGCTGTACAAGAAAGATTGCATTTAGAAAGAAGGTAAAAATAACCTGAGAAGAAAAAACAAAAATGCAAGCAAACAACAACAGAAAGAGTGGAAATGTTATGTTGTGGTCTATACTCATTTCCCAGTGTTCTTTCTCTGGGCATAGCTGTCAATTGGAACTGATTTGGATCCTTTCATTGTTAAAGAGAGCCACGTCCATCAGAATTGATCATCATGTAATATTGTTTTTGAAGTGTATAATGATCTCCTGGTTCATTTCACTCAACATCAGTTCATGAAAATCTCTCCAAGCCTCTCTGACATCATCCTGCTGATCTTTTCTTGCAGAACAATAGTATTCCATAACATTCATATACTACAGTTTATTCAGGCATTCTCCAACTGGTGGGCATCCATTCAATTTTCAGTTTCTAGCCACTACGAAAAAGGCTGAATGGTATCCCTTCTTTGGGTAGTAGTATTGAGCCACAGTTTTCTTTTATTGTCCCGACTCAGTTTCCCTAAATTGTCCTGACTCGGTTTCCTTGAATTGTTCTGCCTCAGTTCCTAATTGTTCTGGTCAATCCTGCATCACCACCCTCCCTCCTAATCATGATGATCCAGATAAGGGGAAAGACCTTCTATCTTAGGCATCATCAGAATGTTGGGTGCCTCTCCCCATTCTATAATCCCAATTTGTCAGATGTCCTCCCCATACCTCCCCCCATCCTATCAGAACCAGATTGATAATCCCTTCCAGCTTTCAGTGCTCTGACTCTACCCCTGCCTCAGTCTACCCCCTGGAGCCATATATATATATATATATATATATATATATCATTGAGAATTCAGATTGTTTGCTGGATTCTTGGAGACAATCTCATTCAGCCCTGGGACCAAACCATGGATCCATTTGGTCCCAGTAAATCTCTCCCTTTTAAATAAAACATTAAAACTCTCTAATCTCTATTTTGCCTCAGTTTCTCCAGTATTACAATAGGACAAATACAGGAGTTTAAACTGAGAACAAATTTGAGTGAGGGCAATTAATATGAAAAAGAATTTATTCTTTCTTTCTTCTTTATTCACAGCCCATCTCTCCCATCCATGTGACCTTCAGCAAGTCATTTAATTGTGCTTGACCCCAGTTTTCTAATCTATAAAATTAGTGATTTGGAGGAGATAATTTCTTAAGATTTCTTCCAGCTCTGTAGCTAACACCCAAGAAAAGAAAGCTGATCCATGTTTATACAAAAAATATAAGTATTTATAATAATGAAACTAGTTAATTTAGTTGTTAAAAAAAAAAGAAGATCAACCAAGGGGGAAAAAAAAGTTAAAATAAGAGGGGGAAAAATATAAATATGAAAAGGCTAGATGGTACAATAGTTAGAACTCTGGGCTTGTTGTCAGGAAGTCCTGAGTTTAAATGTGACCTCAAGCACTTATTGTCTCTGTGGCCTCCAGCAAGTCCCTTAAACTTGCTTTCATTGGTTTCTTCAACCATAAAATGAGGATAATAATTAGAATTATTGTTAGAGTTAGAATAAGATGACCTAATATCTGCAGAGCACTGACTCACCACAGTGCTTGGCACATAGTAGGTGCTATAAAAATGCTGATTATTATTATCATTATGTAAAAGCTTTCCTATATCTTTTTATTTCCCTCTGGTGATTCTGCTTTGGTCCACACACACACATACACACACACACACACACACACATACACACACACACACCCCTCAGCTTAATCTTATGTATTCCAAGCAATGTCTCATTGTTCACATAACATATTTACACAATACTGGATCCTAAGAGCCCCCATATCTTTAATGCTGTTGGTGAGTTTGGTTTGTGTCATTTTTGTAATATACTCTCAAATCAATTAGTATCTACTCAGCTATACAGTTCTTTCTGAAGTCTCTTCTTCTAGAACAGTTTATAGTGACTCTTTCTCTAACCGGCCCCCGAGTCTCTCAGCTATTTCCAGTTGCTTTTGGACCCTTCCCCTACCATCTGAATGAATAATTACAGAATCATGCTGCAACCTGGCTCTTTAAAAAGACCACAATCATTCAGCAATGTGACTTTTTAAAGGGACTTTTTGAACAACAACACAGGTGCCAAGAAATTTGTCTAGTCAAAGATGCCCGCGATTCTAAATCGGAAGATTTCATAGACTGTATTTTGTAGATCAATCTTTGTGCTACACCACAGAAGCTACAGCTCATCCTTCAAAGAAACATCCTGTTTGACAGGAGAGAGGATGAAAATCGATGGTTTCAGAGAGCATTACCTCCACAGTGAATAATCCTGTAGATGTATAATTAAAGTAAGTATAAACTGCACTCCAATTCAAAGTCCACTAAATTGAAAACATTTTGTTGACATGGATTTGGGAAACTATACATAATATGACTCAAAATAATCCTCCTAAGCTAATATATTAATATTATCAGAATGAACATAAAGTAGTCCTATAGAGAAGGTGATACACAGGGTAACTGGTGACTTGTCCTAGGAAGAAGATGAGTTGATGTGCATTCATAGGACATTTGTCCTAGGAAGAAGATGAGTTGATGTGCATTCATAGGAGGTAAAAATAAGTCATTTCTCAGTCTTATGTAGGGCACACAAGCTAGTCTCCTAGATCTGACCAGCACTGAAAAAAATCCGTTGAGCTTTCAGAGCTCCCAATGCACTAAAAGGGACTCAGGACTAAATTATTTGGTGCCTCAGACATGGAATGATTATATCAGAGTCTAGCTGATGAGGGCACTCACAATGCACTAGCTACCCAGTTCTGTTGAATCAATATTAGGAACTCTGAGGGCCCAGTAGGAGCAAGATCAGGTATAATTTTTTTTAAGAGGAATTCTTTTTTATAATATTTTCCCTACTACATATGAAAATAATTTTTAAGAATTGGGTTGGTTTTTTTAGTTTTGAGTGCCAAATCCTATCCCTCCCCCTTCACAAAGATAGTAAGCGATCCAATATAGGTTATACATGTGCAATCATGTAAAATATTACCATATTATTAATTTTGTACAAGGAGACTAAAACAAAAAGAAATAAAGTGGAAAATGGTGTGCTTCAGTCTATATTGAGACAACATGAGTTCTTTCTCTGGAGGCAGATAGAATCTGAAAACTGTGACTCTGGTCAGTGTTCTTTATCATCATGAATCCTTTAGTACTGTCTTGGATCATTGTATTGCTTAGAATAGTTAGGACATTCACAGTTCTTCATCATAAAATGATGTTATTATGTACAATGTTCTGGTTCTGTTTACTTCATTTTGCATCAGTTCATATAAATCTTCCCAAGTTTTTCTGAAACCATCCTTTTGTCATTTCTTATAGTGCAACAATATTCTATCACAATCATATATCAGTCATTCAACCATTCCCCAATTGATAGGCATTCCTCAATTTCCAATTTAAAAAGAAATTTTTAAAGAAGTATTGTGATACAATAGAAAGCTTTGTTGCATTCACATTCAGAGGATCCCACCTTTACCACTTTCTACCTGTGTGACCAGTGTGACTTAATCTCTCTGGATTTCAGTCCCTCATCTACAAAATGATGGGACTGAACTAGATGATTTCTAAAGATTCTGCCAGGTTTTGTCTTGGTTCTTTTCACTCACCAAAAGAAGGGCCTAGAAGAAACATTCCTCGAGATCCTAGATCCCAGTTAAACAGAAGGTTCGGAGAAGAAAATGGTAAACTATTTAGTGTCTTTGCCAAGAAAACCCCAACTTGGGTCACAAAGAGTCAGACACAATTAAAACAACTGAACAACAACAACAAAACAACAAAAGCAGAAGGTTTGGTAGGACAGTGAAAAAATCTTCAAAATGACTTTTTAACAGTTTAGAAGAGCGTGATTAGAATTTAGGTGTCCCCTTCAGCCTGGACCTGGCTAACACTGGCTGGTACTCATAGTGTTTTACAATGTGCTCAGCACTTGCTACATAGTATTCTCTCATTGGATCCAAAGGACAACCCAGTACAGTAGATAGGAAAAGAAGTATCACCCCCATTTTACAGAGACTCAGAGAAATTAAATGACTTATTTGTAGTCCCTCAGCTAATAAATGGTAAAAGTAAGGCTTGATCTGAGTCTTTTGACTCCGAACCTAAATCGCTGAACTAATCCCCCCAGGCATCTACAAAATATCTAAACCTGGGAGGTATTCCATACAAGAGACATATGGTGTGCTAAAGCCAATGCAATTTCTTTTCCTTTTTAACCAGATCTGTGATTTCGTTGGCATAGGGAACTCCCACTGATGAAATTCCATCTACCAGCAAAGAATGGCATCTGCTATGTAATTTACAGTATTAGAAAGTTGTCTGAAAACCAAGAGTGTAAGTGATTTGCCTAGCTGTTTTGTGTCAGAGAGGAGATTTGAATCTAGCTCTCCACTTCTAGAGCCATCTCTCCTCTGCACCTTGCTGACCCACCAAAGCTAAAATTATTTCAAAGAACTTACTTCCTAGCCAAAAACAAGCCTCAAAAACACTACAAACTGATTAGGAAAAATGAAAGGTTCTTTGTAATCCCGATTTTATTATTTAAATACAACTCTTTCCAGAGTTCTTTGCCCTTACAATATATGCCCTTTTCGCCTAATAGCTCAGAATACTTGCATCTTCTTTGTTTGATTACAGCATGCTTGTAATATAAGGCCAGAGATTATTCCCACTCTATTTCCATGTTAAAGACAGAAAAATTAAGACCCAGAGAAGCTACTGCACACAAGCAATTTCCCTCAGGATACACTGACAGAGCCAGGCAATAGAAACCAGTTCTCATGCCTCCCAGACCAATGTTCTTTTCCCCCATGCCAAGAGATGATACTAATATAAGCTAGCATCCATGGAAAACCACTTCACCTAAACTGGTGCCATATAGCCTTTGGGCAACCAATAAGTATTCACTGTCAATTTAAAAATGTTTTGCTAAGTGCTTCCAAAAAAAAGAGACTCATTTTGCTAAATGTCGCATTTGTAGTCATTTTACAGCTGGTTACTGCTAATATTCATCTGTTAGGTTGGGAATCAGAATGTCTGTCCATCTGCATTGCTCCTCGTTGTCTTCCGTATGCTTCTTGTCCTCACTTTGCCTGTTGACAGCCCGTCACACTTCTCCTCAATCAGTTCTTATAACTAAGGACTTTGAGCTTAGCAGCCATTAAACACTTCACCTTTTTCCCATGACCCTAAGATGTCCATAATGAAAAGTACACTAGGATGAGTTACACATTCACACAAACTGACTTTCAGTAGCCATGGCTCCCTAGTGGAACCATTTTTAGACATTTAGATTTTTTTCTACACTTGTCTCAACCCAGTAGTATCACTATCCTAAAAAGGATGAAGGGAGTAAAAACACAAAAATGAGCATCTTTAAAGTTGGGGAAAAGGTAGAAAAAATAATCCTCTTTCAAGTAATTTCAGTTATAGACCCTCTGGGATCTCTTTCCCAGGAAGCTTTCTGAGGTGGGCAATGATAAAGTTAAAAAGGAGTGGTCTTTGTGAATGACTCCTTCATCCCTGACCCATTTCCCACTATATTCCAAGTCCTTGCCTTCCCACCAATATCCATTGTTCTTTTCATTATCTCCTCTTTTTCTCTCCATCTTTTCTTTCCTTTCTGTTGTACTTCAAACTCTTTTTTCCCCTCAACCTTTTTTTTTTTCTCTTCCTCTTAAGGCTATCCCCTTCCATTAAGTAAATAAAGAACACTGACCAGAGTCACAGTTTTCAGATTCCAAATCCACTGCACTTTTCACAATGCCATGATCCCTCCAATGACTGAGGGCTATCTTGAGACCACCCCCACCTCCACACTATTCATTTGTACTCAATTTTATGCATAGCATTATTTAAAACAAAACACTGACCCTTACACCAGCATTTCAGGCAACAGATCAAGTTAGCACTCAGAATTTTGTTTTGTTGTTTAGTTCTTATTGGTCCTTTCCAAATGATGGTATTTGGACAGCTTCTTACTTTGCCCAAGCATAAAGTCAATCTTTCTCTAAGCTAGAGTTTCTTGTGTACTTCTCTGAGATTGGATGAGATTAAGTAATTTATGTCCTAAATGACTTCCAACTGGCAATTGGGAGAGGAAAAACTAGTCACCTAAATTGTGCTGTCATGTAAGACACAGTGAACTGAAAGCCAACAAGTCTGTCTTAATTCTGCCACAGGATGTTTTAGTCAAGTCATTCCCCCACATAGTGATGTCATTTTGGTCTTCTTCAAGAAGGATAATAAACAACTATCATAAAATAACAATAATAAGATCTAACATTTACAAATTTCTTACCAAGGACAACTCACTATACTAAGAGTTTTACAATTATTTCCTTTGATCCTCATAACAATACTGTGAGATAGGGGCTGTTATAATGCCCATTTTACAAATGAAGAAACTGAAGCAGAGGTGAAGTGAGCTGCCCAAAGTCGCACAGCTAGTAAGCATTGGAGCCTGGATCTGAATTCAAGTCTTCTGCATGAATAATCTGCTCTAAAAGAAAGAAGTTGAATTAAATGTGTTTAATGAATCTTCAGCTCTGACATTCTGTGTTTAAAGCTCCTCTATCTCTGAAATCCTAGAATGCTGTGATACTAGAAATGTGTGTCACAATAGGCTTATAAAAGGAACTTTCACAGTTGGGTATTTTTGAAGGAAAATAGCAGTTCCCTTTCTACATACAGGGACATACAAATAAGGGGTCTTAAGATGATAGGAAAATAATGGCGAATGTTGGAGAGGATGTGGGAAAATTGGGACACTAATGCATTGTCGATGGAGTTGTGAAATAATTCAACCATTCTGGAGAGTAGTTTAGAACTTGGCCAAAGGGCAATAAAATTGTGCACCCTTTATAAAGTCCAGTAGAGCCATTACTGGGTTTGTAACCCAAAGAGATCATAAAAGAAAGAAAACGACCTACATGTGCAAAAATTTTTGTAGTGGCAAAGAACCGCAAATTGAGTGGATGCTCATCAGTTGAGGAAAGGCTGAATAAGTTATGGTATATGAATGTTATGGAACATTATTATATTGTTCTATAAGAAATGAACAGACTGATTTCAGAAAATCTTGTAAAGACTTATATGAACTAGGATTTTGAGTGAAGCAAGCAGAACCAGGAAAATAATTGATCCCACTAATTACAAGATTATGTGATGATCAACTGTGATGGACTTGGCTCTTCTCAGCAATGTGGTGATCCAAGACAATTCCGACACACTTGGAATGGAAAATACCATCTACATTCAGATGGAGACTGAATATGGATTAAAACCAACTATTTTTCACTTTTTTTGTTGTTGTTTATTAGTTTGCTTTTTCTTTCTCATGGCTTTTTTTCCCTTTTAGTCAGATTTTTCTTGTACAAGATAGAAATATGGAAATATGTATAAAAGAGTGTACATATATAATCTATATCAGATTGCTTGCTATCTTAGGGAAAAGGGATGTAAAAGAGGGAGAAAAATTTTGGAACACAAAGCCTTACAAAAATGAATGCTGAAAACTATTTTTGTAAGTATTTGGAAAAATCAAATACTATTGAGAAAAAAAAGAATGAGGGGTCTTTTGTAAGGTCCTACACCTAGACAGACCCTCAGACCTTATCCAATTGAACCTCCCCAATTTGTGGATGAGAAACTGAGGTTGAAAGAATTTAAGTAACTTGCTGTGGGTCAGCCAGGGGAGAAGCATCAAAACATGGAGTTGAATCTGGACTCCCAGAGCCAGGACCTTTCCACCATACCACCCTGCTCCCCTTCTTCCTTTCTGGTTCATGTCCGCACTGAGTCTTAAGGCTGCACCTTACATCCAACATCTAAGCAAGGTTTCAGGTGAATTGGATCGGACACATGTGGCAGCCCTGAAGGATGGTAGGGAAGTCTTATTGTATTAGTCATTTTCCCTGTCATCTTAGATTAGTGTCATATTAGCCTAATGCACCACTAACATGATACAGAAATGTTAGCATATTACAGACTACTCAGTGTGTCAAGTAAGAACTTTATCATATTACTCTGTGGCTGATATTTCAAGGAAGGAGAAAACAGAAAATGTGCGGGTGCCCATATGGAAGCTCCAGAGGAAGCAGCCAACAGGGTTTGGCACCAGAGAAATGCCTGGGCCCTCTTAGAGGCTCAGAAAGGTCCAAGAGACTTCTAGTTTCTGAAGGTTCGGAACATGATAAAGATGATAATGATGATGATGACTGTTATCATTATTGTTGTTTTTGTTATTGTTCTTATCAATTTAGGATGCATAAAAATCAGGGCCTTATTAAAAATTGGATGTAATTTTAATTTTTCTTAATTCAGCAAATACTTTTCTAGCTTTTTTTCTTTTAAAATGTACTAATTCTGTAAAAATGCATTCACAATAGAAGAAAACTCTAATTTATAGGTACATCTGATTTTAAGCAATACAGACTGACAAATATTCTTGTCCCACAATTGAATGGTGGTAGAACTATAATCACTAAATTTTAAACTCCTTTTGACCTTCAATTCCAAACTCCTCCTCAGTCTTGGTCTTTTCCTACCTTTTAATTTGCTCAGAATCATCAAAATCAAAATCATCTGCTTCAAATAAAGCAGAATCCCCCAGAATATCAGAACCATGAGCCTTTTGACCACAAATGTTGAGTAAATAGAAGCACTGTGTCTCCGAAGCCACTTTAAAGCAAATAAATTTAAATGACCTGGGTTCAAATCTTGGGTCTCCCACTTATTAGTCAGGTGACTGTGGACCAATCAGAAACTTGGCTGTCTGAGTATTGATTTCTTCATTTATAATAATGGCTTACACTTATAAAAGAGTTTTAAGGTTAGCAAAGCATTTTTGAGCCTCATTCTAGCCACATAACAGCCTCACAATTAATATTCTCATTTTACAAATAAGGATACTGATGTTCATGGAGGTTAAGTGATTTGCCCAAGATGACACAGCCACTAAACATCAAAAGAAAGATTTGAAGCTGAATCTTCCATCTGCCAAGTCAAGGGCTTTATTTGCAGTGCCATGCTGACTTCTAAACTCAATTGCTAATCTTATTGTTTCAGTTTTAGATACATACTTCATTTTCTGTGGGTTTTGTCCATGTCTTTTCATAAATCCTCTATGGAGAACTTTACAAAAAAGTGAAAAGCAGGTCCTGAGGTTAACTGGACTTCAAAAATATCACTGAGGCTTGATGGGATAAGTTGCATGACTAGAAGGTAGTTTTGGATGGTTTTACCTTATTCAGTAGAAATAGTGTGTCTGGCACCATTGGAGATTAAGAAGGATACTCAGAAACGTGGAAAGACTTACATGAAACAATGAAAAGTAAAATGAGCAGAACCAAGCGAACACTGTGAACAGTAAAACAATATTCTTTTAAGAATGACTTTGAGCATTTTTTATTTTGTCTAATACCCAAACTAATTATAAAGGATTGAATAAAGAAGGTGCTATCAGCATCAGAAAAAGAAATTATAAATTTTTAAAAGTATGTAAAAATATTTTTACATATGTATATGTATATAAATATAGAGAGATATACCTATTTATAGCTAGATATATCCATTAATGATAGTCATTTCTGGGGGGAAACAAAAATTAATTTATTGATAATTTTGCTGCATTTTTGAAAGGAATAGCAAGTTGTGTATAAGAGATTTGTAGTTTCACATATAATCATCTTTTATTTTGCCATGTCACAGAAATGCTTGTTTTATTCCATAAATTAAATTAAATTTTTAAAAAATAAAAAGGATATTCAGAAACCAGAGAGGGAAACCATGGTAGAGAGGAGTAAAAGGTAAAAGAAAAGTGACTTTAGACTCAAGGCATGCTATAGATATAGAAGACCTGGACGGAAAGAGGATATAGATGAGGAATAAATCATAAGTTTTGGATGAAGACATGATATAGTACTGATGGAAGACTTTAATTGTACAGCTACTTATGTGGTGCAATAGATAGGGCAAGAGATCTAGTATCAGGAAGACATGAGTTCAAATTTATTCTGATACTAGTTATGTGATCCTGGGCAAGTCGTTTAGCCTTGTCATCCACCTCCCTGCCTCCAGTCTCTTCCCTCTCCAACCCAACTTCACATAGCTGACAAATCACTGTTCATAAAGCCCAAATCTAACCATACAGCTCCCATACTCATGAAGAGAACTGTGGTTCTCTACTGCCTACAGGAAAAAGTAAAAACTCCTGTGTTTGGCATTCAAAGTTTATCCTTCTCTTCTTAATCAGTGTTTTGGGGTTGATCACAGGTCACTTTCTTTCATGCCCTCTACTTTTCAGCCAGACTTGGCCCACTTATTATTCTATCTTGGAGTCTTTACACAGACTGTCCCTCTTGTCTGGAATGTTCTTCTTCCTCACCTCTATTTTAAATAATACTTTATTTCCTTCAAGGTTCAACTGATGCACTACCTTGTATAACAGCTTTTTTTTTTATTCCCCTTGTTATCATTGCTATATGTTTTTTGAGGCAATTGGGGTTTCCCATTATCACACATCTACTAAGTGTCTGAGGCTACATTTGAACTCAGGTCCTCCTGACTTCAAGGTCTGTGTTCTCTCCATTCTACTGTCCGCATTGTCTCAGCTGTCCACATTGCTGTCTTCTTACACACAACACAACTTGTTTTGTTTTTGTTTTCTCATATCTATAAAGACATTGATTCCCTCCAAAATATCATGATCTTTTTGAAGACAGGGCGTGTTTCATCTTTGTCTCCAAAAGATAACGTATATCTTGTTTTATTGAATTGTTTGTTTTATTGAATCTTGTTTTATTGAATTGAACACTTAAATACTCCAGGAGTCATCAAACCAAGTGGGGTAAGAAACTTTCCAAAGTGATATTTGGAAAACAAGGGGTCTAATTTTTTTTCCCAAGGGGTCTAATTAAGAGGAAAAAATAGGAGTTGCCTAAAGAGACTGATGTGAATGTCCAGAGAACTCTGCAACTAATTTTGATTTTAAGGAGATACCTTTAAGGAGAAGCAGACAGGAAACAATTGAGACTATAAATGGGGCTATATTGTAAGCATAATATCTGAAGTGCCAAAACTCAGAATGATTTAAGATGAAAAGAAAATCTAAATAAGATGAAAATGGGGTTTCTGTTTTGTTCCAGCTATATTGGGATAAAGAGTAAGAAAAAGGGAGGGCTGTGACAATACTTTGAGGCTGATGGGATGATGGTGACAGATAACACAGAGAAGACAAAACTACTAGATCCTTCTTTTATGTCTTTTATCTTCTCTGCCAAAATAAGGAAGGATCTTTTTACTTGAAAGGACAAAATGAAAAAGGCTGAGGGGATTCATACCCAATATGAGAAAGGATATAGCAGAAGAGTCTCTATTTTTGATGAATTCAAGGTGTAGATGGACTCCATGACAAGTTCTGGGGGGGGGGAAACTGATAGAATTGAGTGCTAAAGCTCTGTCAGTGACATTTGAAAGATCATGGGAAAAAGGAAAGGGATTGCATGGAAAATGTCACAGGTTGTCTTGATCTTCAAAAAAAAGGAAGGGGTGGAAGAGGGCTTTGAATGTCAGATAGGGGAATCTGCAAGTTGTGGACCAGGGAATCTGACTCCAACTTCTAGCAAAATAGTGAATGTTTTATTAAAGAGATGAATAGTAAACACCTTGAAGAAGAAGCAGTAATCATCAAGAGTCAGGATGGCTTTATGAAGAAAAGGTCATAGCAGGCTAACCCTATTTCCTATTTTTGCCAGGTTACTTACTTGATAGACCAGAGGAATAACTCTTAGATTTTATTGTTATTATTATAGAAAAGATTAAGACTATAGGTTTGACAATAGTAGAATTAATAGGATTCAGAACTGGTTGAGTTGTCAGACTCAAAGAATAAACATTAATGGTTTGATGTCATCTTTATAATATCTCCAGGGGAGGGCACCAGGGATCTTGATTTTGACCCTGCAGTTTTAATATTTTTAGCAATGACCTGTATAAAAGTACATATGATATCTTCATCATATTTGTATATTGTATAAATCTAGGAGAGACAACAAACAAATGGACAATAAAGTCAGTGATCCAAAGAAGATTCTAGTAGCTAGAACATTGGACTGAAGCTAGTTAAATGAAATTCAATAGGAATAAAAGTAAAGTCTTATGCATGGGTTCAAGAAATCAATTTGACAAGAAAAAAATGAGAAAGGCATCATTAGTTACATTTTATATGAAAAAGATCATGAGGTATTGTTAAAATGAAACCTCAATATTAGTCAAGAGGAAAATATGGCAGCCCCAAATCTCAATCAGTTTTGGGCTGTGTTGAGAAGCAAAGTTTCCAAGAATAAGGAGGAGACAATCATACTCTATTCCTTCTAGAGTATAGCACATATGAAATGCTATGTCCAATAATAGACATTTCAAAAAGGTTATCTGGAGAACTTCAGCAGAAATTCATGAGAATTGGTTAAAGGAACTAGGTATGTTAAATCTAAAGAAAATATTACTTTCTAAGTTGGGGCTGAAATGGAACATGAGACCTATCTTCCAGACTTTGGGGAATACTATTAGCATTGAAAAGAAATTAGACTGAGCAGAACCAGGAGATCATTATATACTTCAACAATGATACTGTAGGAGGATATATTCAGATGGCAGTGGATTTCTTCGACAAAGAGATCTAACTCAGTTTCAATTGATCAATGATGGACAGAAGCAGCTACACCCAAAGAAAGAACACTGGGAAATGAATGTAAACTGTTTGCATTTTTGTTTTTCTTCCCAGGTTATTTTTACCTTCTGAATCCAATTCTTCCTGTGCAACAAGAGAACTGTTCAGTTCTGCACACATATATTGTATCTAGGATATACCGTGACATATTTAACATGTATAGGACTGCTTGCCATCTGGGAGAGGGGGTGGAGGGAGGGAGGGGAAAAGTCAAAACAGAAGTGAGTACAAGGGATAATGTTGTAAAAATTTACCCAGGTATGGGTTCTGTCAATAAAAAGTTATAATAATGAAAAAAAAAAAAAGAAAGAGCATGATATTGGTAGAGTCAAAACCAAGCAAAGTAGCTAATAGAAGATGAAGTATTGTCTGGAAATTCTGAAACCTCTATAAAAGGAAGTTTGGGGAGTTTTCTGCTCTACACACTAAAATTAATGAATATATTTATATTGAATAGCTGTTAAAAAAAAAAAAGAAAAGAAAAGAAAAGAAATTAGACTTTTTTTTTTTCTTGGTCCCATAGGATAAAACTAAGAGTAATCTACTTAATCTAGTAAAACTAGGATTCAAAGCTGCAGGCAGTTAAACTTAAGTTTGGTGTAAGAAAAAACTTCATAACAATTAGAAAGAATTATCCAAAACTGTAATGGTCCACTTCAGGAGATGATGACCCTGAAACCCCAAGCAGGGGTTGAATAAGTATTGTCTGGAATATAACAGTGGGGATTCTTTTTCAGGTATGAGATGGACTAGTTAGGCCACCAGATTTCCTTCCTAATCTGAAATCCTGTGATTGTGCACTCTATCTAAATTGTTAAAGGTCTTATTTTGTTGCTTTTATTATTTCATTAGTGAGTTCCTTAAACTGCCCATCTGTTCTCCCTCGTTCTGATGATAATAATAGTACTAACTTCCCCTTCTCTTTTTCTGTAAAATAAAGACATAACACTTGTATTCCCTACCTCATAGAGTCACAGTGAGAAAAGTGCTATATAGAATTGTAACATGCTCTAGGAATGTGAGCTATATTTATACATCAAGAGAGAGTTAGGAAATAAGCCCTTGGTTGACATGATAGGATGAGAATGGACTAGTTACTTTTTTTGAACCTCTTACTTCTTGCCTAATGATAGAAAAACAACAGACATATTGAAAGATCCTCTGGATCAGTGAATACAAAGGAGATAGATTTGTTTTCCTTTATATGGGTCCTAAATTCTGCATATACATTCAAATCTCATTGCACACCAAGTGATGCTTTTATTGTGTTGTAGTTTTATTCCTCTTCTAAACTGGAGGCTCTGCAAGGGTGGAGACTTTATTTTTTTTAAATTCTATCTCCCCAGAGGTTTAGTGCAGTGTTCTACACCCAATAAGTGCTTAATAAGAGTTTGTGAAAGAAAGAAAGGAAGGAAGGAAGGAAGGAAGGAAGGAAAGAAGGAAGGAAGGAAGGAAGGAAGGAAGAAGGAAGGAAGGAAGGAAGGAAGGAAGGATGGAAGGAGGGAAGGTAAGAAGGAAAAAAGGAAGGAAGGAAGGAAGGAAGGAAGGAGGGAAAGAGGGAAAGAGGGAAGGTGGGAAGGAAGGAAGGAAGGAAGGAAGGAAGGAAGGAAGGAAGGAAGGAAGGAAGGAAGGAAGGAAGGAAGGAAGGAAGGAAGGAAGGAAGGAAGGAAGGAAAAAAGGAAGAGAGGGAGGGAGGGAGGGAGAAAGGGAAAAGGGAAGGAGGAAGGGAGGACAGAGGGAAGGAGAAAGAGTGGAAAGGAGGGTGGGAAGAAGGCTAAAGAGAAAAGAAAGGAGGTAAGGGAGGTGAGGAGAGGAGGAAGAGAAGAAGAAAGGCTAGATCATAATATGTCAGAAAAAGTGCTGGCTTGGATAAAAAGACAGCTGAATCTTTGCATTGTATTTATATGTATATACATAATGTCCTTCCAGTGGAATGCAAACTCCTTAAGATCAAGGATTGTTTCTTTTTCTTTTCCTTTCTTTCTAGTGCCTTGTACTTAGTAGCCATTTATCAAATATTTGTTGAATTGTTGAATTCCAACTCTATCTTTTCCACTGACTTGTGTAGCCTTGGGCAGATTATTTAACTTTGATGAGTCTGAGTTTCTTCACCTGTAAAATGAATATCATACTACCTGCTTTGCTTGCTCTACTTAGCACATAGGGTTATTTGTGATGAACAAATGAGATAATAAATTTGAAGGAATCTTGAGAACTATAAAGTACAACTACATACCTACCAATCTATCTCTCTATCTATTCACTCATCTGTCTATCTGCCTGGCTGTCTGACTACTTGATATTATTGGAAGCATCAGCTTCTGGCTTCTATTAAAATTTCAGTTGCTTTCAAGTGGGGAAAGCTAAAGAAATCTTAACCAACCGCTTCCCAGTGATATATTGGGAGCTAGGTTTTGTCATTAAAGTCTCAAATAGCACCAAAGTAGCCTTTATTTCACATTTGTTAGGATCATAGATCTAGAGGTGGAAAGAATCTGAAAGACCCTCAAGTCTAACACCCTCATTTTACAGATAAGGAATCTAAACTACAAATAAATTATATGGCATACTCAATTGCTCCATGCATCAGAGTTAGAATTTGAACCCAAGCCATCTGACCCCAAAGCCAATGTTCTTTTCATTCATTTATTGATTCATTCAACATTTATTATGTACCATCTATGTGCAGTAAACTGTGTTTAAAGATTAGGAGAGATACAAAATATATAGAAAACATGAGCCCTGACCCGATGAGTTATACAGTCAAGTAGGAAAACAAAACATAGACATAGAGACATAAATGAATGATAAGTGCATCAGAGAAATGCAAAACAAACTTCTACATAAGATCAGAGGGCAAAGTTATTACCAACAGAGAGAATCAGGGAAGAATTAAGAGAACAGGTGGTACTTAAGATAGGCCTTAAAAGATGGATAGGAATTTAACAGGCTGGAAGAGGCCTTAAAACACCAAAAATATTCCATCTGCCCAGTCCCTGGAATAACTGTCAAGTCTATAGCTCAGAAAACCAATCTAGAATTATTATTGACTCTGGCCAAAGAAACCGAATTAGTTTCTGGGTTTTCAAGCCATGGCTCAGTGACTGAACCAGAGGCAAAATACAAAGCACTACAACTCTAGTATAAATGTGTCAGTTCCCCTTAATTAAAAATCTATTAGCAAATTTCCTGATAGGCTGAGGGTATTTGCAAATATAAACTAATAGCTATTTATTAGAATGTTTATTCTAAGTCCCGAAAATGAGTTTTCCTTGTAGTGTGATAATTGTTCAGATGGCTTCCTGCTGTTTTAATTACTTCAATTAACAAGGATTCTAGGAGATGAGCTTTACTTGGCTTTGGTTCTTCTATGCTTCTACTATCTGGGTCTCATTCTATGTAGCCCAAGGGCAAAGTAATCTTTGTACCACACATGACTGAAAACTAGTGTCAGAGTCTTCCATTCAAGAGATGAAGTCAGTTTTGCAGATAAACAACTAAGTTTCCTGATACAGACAGTTTCCCTCAGTCCTGAATAAATGCGCCATTCTTAGTAGACAAAGAAGACACCACCAATCTCCTGTCAATAAAGTATAGATGTCATTTATAATGAAAGGATTTGTCAAATCATGGGGCTGATTTACATTGAGTCATCCACACTTTTCTCACATTCCTCATTTTTGCCAATATTACCTACTAAGAAAAGGAACAACGCAGTATTATATATGGAGGGTCAGCATCAGAGTCAGGAAGGCCTGGGTTTAAACTTTGCTCCAACACAGATTGTCTGTATGAACATGGAGAATTCAGCATTATCACTGACTTTAAGTCAAGGCTTAAGTTACAAATTGTCAAATCTACATCAATGAAGGGAGTTATGATTCTGAAAATGCATAAGTTACCAGCTCACAAATCTTTTAAAAAATGGTTTGGCAAAATAGCTGACCAGGTTAATGTATGGCTTTGAAATATACCAAAGCAAATAGTCCATGTGAAAATTGCACCCCTGACCTGGGCAGAGTCCATTTTTCATATCAGACATAAAATAGTTCCTCACATGATTGCAATAGAGTGTTGCTGTAACCAACGTAGATAACCAAAGACTTCAGAGAACATCCAGTGTCGATAAGTAATGAGGCAGATGGATTATTAGAAAAACACAGGGATTTATCACAAGTTTGGGGCTTGTGGACCTGGCCCTCACATTAACTTGCTGAGTGACTCTGAGCTAATCAGATAAGCAATTTGCGCTTCATATTTTGATTATTAAAAGAAGTCTCCTTATCTCTTTCTTTGATTTGAGAAATCAAACACTCTCAAATGACAGAGTAGAAGATAGCCAAAGGGACTATGTAGTCCCTCGATATACTATGCTTGGTGTCCTAGACAATACTTTCCCTTGTATCTTATGAGGAAGACAAGTCAAGAATCATTTATTAAATACTAACTTTGTGAGTACTTAAGCCTCTCAGTGAACCAGAGGAATATAAATACAAGCAAACAGAAAGACATTACCTATCCATAAGGAGCTTACATTTGAAAAAGGGAAGACAGCACATAAAAGGGTAGAAAGGGAGTGGGAAAAGGAAGAGTAAGGGAGAAAGAAGAGATTGGTAAACAAAGTGTGGAGAATCAGTTTCCATTCCTGGAGAATGATAACAGACTGATCAAGACACTTTCTTTAAAATGAAGATTCTGGAACCCAAATTACAGCATAAAGAGGGCACTCTCCAGAAGGAAATGAAACCACTGTTACTGTTTGTTTGCTTGTGGGTTTTTTGTATATAACATATATATAAACATATTCATATTGGCTTATTCTTTATACATATATATATATATATATTTTCCCCATTAAACTTAGCTCCTTGCAAATAGGGTTTTATTCCATGTATCCCAATATCCAGCACAATGTCTCACACATAATAGGCACTTAGATAGTAGTTGATCAATTGATACATTCTTATATATCTTTATGGATACGTCACTTTCTTTAGCACAGGACCTGTTTCATTTTTGTCTTTATATCTCCAATTGTTAGCACATAGTAGGCACTTAATAAATGCTAGCTGATTGATTAATTAGTTATAAGAAATAGGTCTTAGGCAAAGTCACAGAGAGCAACTGGGTTAAATTAATGTTAAATAATGATTATATTTGGGAACTAGAATCAGAAAACTTGGAAAATCCTAAAGCAGCAGCATTTTCCCAAAGTTGATATGGCAGAAATAGTGAATCATTCATAAAAAATCCATTACAATAAGACTAAAATAAGCAGGATGCTTGGGGCATATGGGGTTTTCACAAATTTAAGTTTGAGGTTTAATACTCAAAATCTTTCTCGCCCTAACTCTTATAGTCAGGGATGAAGTCCTCCTTAAAAAATGAGTTGAACCTATATCGGATTACTTGCTGTCTAAGAGAGGGGGGATAGGGGAGGGAAGAAGAAAAATTTGTAACACAAGGTTTTTCAAAAATGAATATTGAAAACTTTCTTTGTATGCATTTAAAATTTTTTTTAATTATTATTATTTTTAAATGGGTTGAACTAGGTGACTTCTGAACAAAGCTATAACTAGGGTGGAATGACGGGGCCTTACAGCAAGGAGTCTGGCTGCACTTGAAGAGCTTTAACAGTACATAAACAACAAAGACGAGCAACTAGTTAGCAAGAATAATTAGCTCAAATAGGAAGATACCAGATGGCACCCTTAGAAGAACAGTTCTCCAACTCTGTTCTCCTACCTGCAGTCATTTCCCCAAAGGAAACCCACTCCCACCATCACTCGTCTAGACTTCCCTCAAACAGGATAATAATCCAACTTCAACCAATGACACAATTTATGACAGTTGTCACAGGCAGGGTTGTTGCCTTGTGTGAAGAAATTCCCAGCTACAGCTCTACTTTTTAGGTCCTTTCCACCCTGAGAATGTTGAAGGTATTGCCTTCCTTAATAAACCAAATCAAGCCACCAAAATGAAATCTTTCTTAGGATCATAGAATTTCAGAGCTTGGAGTGTCATTAAAAACAATTTGGTCTAATCTCTATCTTATTTTTTTTTCATTTTTAAAACTTTTTATTTTCAAAATATATGCATGGATAATTTGTCAACATTGACCCTTACATAGCTTTGTGTTTCAGATTTTCCCCTCCTTCCCCCCACCTCCTCCCCTAGATGGCAAGCAATCTAAAATATGTTAAACATTAAAATATATGTTAAATCCAAAATGTGTAAACATATTTATACAATTCTCTTGCTGCACAAGAAAAATCAGATCAAATAAGTAAGAAAACAATGCAAGTGAGCAACAACAAAAAAACGTGAAAATGTTATATTGTGATCTACCTTCAATTCCCCCATCCTTTCTCTGGGTGTAGATGGCTCTCTTTGTCACAAGATCATTGGAACTGGCATCAGTCATCTCATTATTGGAAAGAGTCACATTCATCAGAATTGATATAATATCGTTGTTTCTGTGTACAATGATCTCCTGGTTCTACTTATTTAACTTAACATCATTTTATGTAAGTCTCTCCAGATCTCTCTGAAATCATCCTGATGGTCATTTCTTATAGAACAATAATATTCCATAACATTCATATACCATAACTTATAAAGCCATTCTCCAATTGATGGGCATCCATTCAGTTTCCAGTCAAAAGGACTGCCACAAACATTTTTGCACATGTGTGTCCCTTTCCCTCCTTTAAGATCTCTTTGGGATATATACCTAGTAGAAACACTACTGGATCAAAGGGATACATTTTTTTTTAATTTGATAACTTTTTTATCATAGTTCCAAATTGCTCTCCAGAATGGCTGGATCCACTCACAGTTCCACCAATAATGTATCAGTGTCCCAGTTTTCCCATATCCCCTCCAACGTTCATCATTATCTTTTCCTGTCATCTTAATCAATCTGAGAGGTGTGTAGTGGTGATTCAGATTGAATTTCTCCAATCAATAGTGATTTAGAGCACCTTCTCATATGATTAGAAATGGTTTTAATTTCTTCATCTGAAAATTGTCTGTTCATATCCTTTGACCATTTATCAATTGAAGAATGGCTTGAATTCTTATAAATTTGAGTCAATTCACTATATATTTAGAAATGAGGCCTTTATCAGAACCCTTCAATGTAAAAATGATTTCCCAATTGATTGCTTCCTTTATGATCTTGTCTGCTTAGTTTTGTTTACAAAACCTTTTTAACTTAATATAATCAAAATTATCTATTTGGTACTTAGTTATGAGTTCCAGGTCTTCTTTGGACACAAATTCCTTCCTTCTCCACAGATCTGAGAGGTAAACTATCCTATATTCTTCTAATTTGCTTATAATATCACTCTTTATGTCTAAATCAGGAAGCCATTTTGACCTTGGTATATGGTGTTAGGTGTGGATGAAGCCCTAATTTCTTCCAAACTAGTTGCCAATTTTCCCAGAAGTTTTTGTCAAATAGTGAGTTCTTATCCCCAAAGCTGGGTTTGTCAAACACTAGATTACTATATAGTTATTGACTATTTTGTCCTGTGATCCTAAGCTATTCTATTGATCAACTAGTCTATTTCTTAGCCAATGCCAAATGGTTTTGATGACTGCTGCTTTATAAGATAGATTTAGGTCTGGCCCAGCTAGGCCATCTTCATTGGCATCTTTTTTCATTCATTCCCTTGAAATTCTTGACCTTTTGTTCTTCCAGATAAACTTTGTTATTATTTTTTTCTAGGTCTGTAAAATAATTTCTTGGGAGTTTGATTGGTATGGCACTAAACAAGTAGATTAATTTAGGTAGTATTGAATCTCTCTCATACAACAGAAAATGAAACTCAAAGGGAAAAACAAGATACTTTAGGTTATGGAACTTTTGGCTAGAAAAGACCATAGAGGTCATTGAGTCCAATTGCTCATATTACAAATGAAGAAATTATTTAGGTTTCCAAAGCAAAATGACTTATTCAGGTTCATATACACAGAAGTATTTGAACCCAAGCCATCTGATTTGAGTAAGCTTTCTCTTCACAAGGGAAATCCAATTTCCATTGTGCCCAATTTCCTCTATCTTATTTTCTTTTCATTTCACTTTTTCTCCTAAAAAACAACTGAAATGAATTGAAGGTTGTAATTAGCTGAATATCTACTAATCAAGTTTGTGGTAAATTTAGAATCAAACGTAAACTACTCCTGGGGAGAAAAACAATCACTGGACTCATCTACCTCAGCCTCAGGTACCTGGAGAGAATTTTTACTTGGTTTCTCAGGGTTTGAGCTAATACAAGATCCCCAGAACAACACAATTTTGCTGTAGAATAGATCAGATAATGCTTGCCACTTGTGCAGACAAATGTCGCTGGCCTGGCTCCAACTCTCTGGAACAAAAAGAGAATCCAGAATCGTGGACAATATTACTGTATTTTCATGGGCTGCTCAAATTCTAAGCATTAGATTTGATGAACAGCTTTATTGAATTTTGGGGATAAATATTTAATGCTTTTAGAAACCTGTGTAAATCACGCCCAGACACACTCACTTGCTCAAAGCGCCATCTGCTGACAACTATGGTTTTTGAACAAATGAAAAAACAACAAAACAAAATCAAATCTTGGAATTAAGACTTTTCCAGGGCAGTGTTGGAAGAACCCATTGCCACTGTCAGCATAGCTTTGAAGGTCCAACTTGGAACATAATTTCTACCAACAAATCTCAAGTTACCAATAGTTTATTTATAGATAGATTTATACATATATATGTATATGTAATATAAAATATAAATATAAAATTATTTACATTATGTAATAAAAATAATGTAATATATGTATATATACATATATAAATTTTTGGCAAGGTAATTAAGGTTAGGTGACTTGCCCAGAGTCACACAGCTAGTAAGTGTCATGTATCTGAGGTCAAATTTGAATTCAGGTACTCCTACATTACCCACTGCACCACCTAGCTGCCCCATTACCAACAGTTTTGAGAAAAACAGGGATTCTTTGAGGCAGATTTAGATTTTTCAGAATGCAAAGGCAGAAGGAAGAGGGGGAAGAGGAAGGAAAACCAGATTACAGCATTCAAACAGTTTGGTTTACATGACAGCACTGGAATTTAAACCAGAAGATCTGGGGTGAAATTCTTTTGACTTTGGAAAAGTCATTTAACTTCTGATTCTGTTTTTTCTTCTATGTTAATATAAATCAGGTTCCCTGTATCCCCTTAAAAGTCAGTAAAACAATAGATATCAAAGACTCATGGGGGAAATTATATCTTTATTTCAATATGAGTGATCTTTGTAGATCTCACACATGTTATTTTATATATCCAAAAACATAATTCTGAGAAGGGGCTCATAAGTTTCATCTTACTATCTAAGGGATCCATGACACAAAAAAGGTTAAAAACTATTTAGATTATGTCTAAGGATTCTTACAGCTCAAAATTCTATGAAAAGTAGGAGAAAACAGAACTTTCATAGGAATTTAAAAATATTGGGCCTTTCAGAAGGTATATAGTCCATCTTTTTAAATTATGAAAAAAATAATCCCTAACTGGCTTAGAGATATGGTTTATATTACAGCTGGAGGGATTTTGTCAAATATAAGAAAGAATTTGCTATTGATAAAGATTGTTAAGGCCTGAAATGTTACTCCAGAAGGTTCTTTACCAGAGGAACTCCAAGAGTATGGAAATGATATATTTTAGAGTGTTCAGGTTAGTTTAGGAGAATGAACGATATTATCTAATGAAGTTTTAGTCTGAATTGAGGAGGGTCACAAGGGAAATAATATTACTACTGTATTCTGCCATGGTCAGATTATATCTGGAGTATCATGTTAAATTCTAGGTATAAAATTTTAAGAATTAAGTTGACAAACTGGAGAAGGTCCAAAGGGAACTAAAGGCCATGCCAAGTGAAAATCAATTGAAGGAAGTGTAAATGTTTAGTCTACTGAAGAAAATATTTCTCCTGGGGTAAGGGAGGGGTAATAATAGCTAATATTTATATAGTGCTTTATATGATTTATATAGTGATTTATATAGCACTATATGATATTTCACTTGATCTTTATAAAACTACAAGGTATGTGTTATTATTATCTCAATTTTACAAATGAGGAAGCTGAGGCTGAGAGAGGCAAAATGATTTGGCCAGAATTATAAAGTTGTAAGTGTCAACAGTAAGATTTTTTTTCTCTTTCTTTTTTTTAATTTAATTTTATTTTATAATAATTTTTTATTGACAGAACCCATGCCAGGGTAATTTTTCTACAACATTATCCCTTGCACTCGCTTCTGTTCCGATTTTTTCCCTCCCTCCCTCCACCCCCTCCCCTAGATGGCAAACAGTCCTATATATGTTAAATATGTTGCAGTATATCCCAGATACAATATATGTCTGCAGACCCAAACAGTTCTCTTTTTGCACAGGGAGAATTGGATTCAGAAGGCAAAAATAACCCAGGAAAAAAACAAAAATGCAAATAGTTTACATTCATTTCCCAGTGTTCTTTCTTTGTGTGTAGCTGCTTCTGTCCATCATTTATCAAATGAAACTGACTTAGGTCTCTTTATCAAAGAAATCCACTTCCATCAGAATACATCCTCATACAGTATTGTTGTTGAAGTGTATAATGATCTCCTGGTTCTGCTCATTTCACTTAGCATCAGTTCATGTAAGTCTCTCCAAGCCTCTCTGTATTCATCCTGCTGGTCATTTCTTACAGAACAATAATATTCCATAACATTCATATACCACAATTTACCCAGCCATTCTCCAATTGATGGGCATCCATTCAATTTCCAGTTTCTAGCCACTACAAACAGGGCTGCCGCAACTATTTTGGCATATACAGGTCCCTTTCCCTTTTTAAAGATTTCTTTGGGATATAAGCCCAGAAGTAACACTGCTGGATCAAAGGGTATGCACATTGGGGCATAATTCCACATTGCTCTCCAGAATGGTTAGATTCGTTCACAATTCCACCAACAATGCATCAGTGTCCCAGTTTTCTCGCATCCCCTCCAACCTTCATCATTATTTTTTCCTGTCATCTTAGCCAATCTGACAGGTGTGTAGTGGTATCTCAGAGTTGTCTTAATTTGCATTTCTCTGATCAATAGTGATTTGGAACACTCTTTCATATGAGTGATAATAGTTTCAATTTCTTCATCTGAAAATTGTCTGTTCATATCCTTTGACCATTTATCAATTGGAGAATGGTTTGATTTCTTATAAATTAGAGTCAATTCTCTATATATTTTGGAAATGAGGCCTTTATCAGAACCTTTAACCAACAGTAAGATTTAATCTCAGATCTTACTAGCCCCCAAGACTAATGATAATTTATCTACCCTGCTACCTATCAACTTTAGTTTTTGATGGACATTCTTGTCAAAGATAAGGTTTGTTTTGCTGGGCACCAAAGGAAATATACACTGAGTAGAAGTTTCAGAGACAGATTTTAAGATGAATGGCAGGGAAAACTTTCTAACGATTAAAGTTATCCAAAACCGGAATGAGGAGGAGGTAGCTTCCATGAAGATGGATAGTGAATGATCATGCCCAAGTTTAGTTCCCTTTTGTCATTTCAAAACAGCAGGAAATTTAATAAAGCAACTGCAAACAGGAAGAAGGGAAAAGAAAGTTATCCTCGTGAGTCAAACATCATAAAAAAGCCAAAAAAGAAGTTGAATAAATGAAGCAACAAAAAAAGGGTCCCCAATATGATAACTAGATAAATTGATCTTGATAAAATGAGAGAAGTGATGCCAGATTTCTAGAGGGGAAAAGAAATAATACTTCAATAACAAAAGAGTTATCATTATTGCAATAAGCCCCAGAGTGGTTCTCTTTTAAAGAGAGCTTCAGAATGGACTTAGAAAACAAATTCTAACAATTCACTGCATATAAGAAACATACTTAAAATATGAAAATACAGAGAGGGAGTAAAATAATGTGCATTATTTAGCCAAATTAAAAAGGCCCCCTACAACTCTCCTTCTGTGGGATGAATATAGGCCAAAGCAGCATAAGGTAAAGCAGAGAAAAAGAACTGTAAATCAGTATCACTAATAAATAATGACATTTAAGTTATTCTAGAGATTTACTGTTATACCAGTCAAATTATATGGGAGATATGTTAAAGGATTAGAAAAAATAACAAAATTAGCATGTGGAGAAATGCCAATCAATCAACAAGCATTTATTAAGTACCCGCTATGTTCCAGACACTGTGTTAGTTGCTATGGATATAAATATAAGAATAAAATAATCCTTGCATTCAAGGGGTTTATATTCTCATTGGACAACATATTCAATTATAAGTGTAGACAGGATATATACCTAACAGTTTTTATGGCAGGGGAAAGAGGAATAACTCTAATAACTGAGAGAATAAGGAAATAAGGAAAACTCTATTGAAATATGTAGTATTTAAAATGAGACTTGAAGATAACAAGCGATCCTAGGTGGTAGAGGGCAAAAGGAAGAGTATTCCAGACAAAGAACCCAATAAAGGCACATAGAATGGAGGTAAACCATTTTGTTTAGAGAGTTTCTAGTAGAAATGTTTGGTTGGAGCCTGTTGGAGGGAATGATGTGTCATTCTCCTGGAAATATAAAATGAAGCCAAGTTATGAAAATTTTAAATGTCAAATAGTGGACTTTATGTTTTCTCCAAGAAACAATAGTAGCAGAAGCTTCTAAAACAGAGTGACACGATCAGACCTGCTCTTTAGGAATATCACTTTAGCAGCCTTGTGGAGCAAGACAGGAAGAAGGGAGAGACAGAATGCAGGAGAACATTTAGGAATCTTTTACTGTAATCCAGGTGAGAATTAGCAAGAGACCGAACTAAGTTAACTGTTGTATAAATACAAGGAATGACAGATGCAAGAGATGTTGAAAAGATGGAATGGAATGGGCAGTGTTGGGCAATTGATTGGATAAGGAGAAGTGAGGGAGATTGAAAGTAGAATATAACATCTAAGTTATGAACCTAGTTAAAAGAATATTGATGCTGTTGGAAAATTAGGAGGAGAATGGGAGGAAGGGAAATGAATTTTTATTTAGGACATTTTGAGATACTTATGAAATATCCAGCTAAAGATGTCAAGCCAGCAGATGGAGATTTGGGACTGGAGCTCGAAAGAATATGAAGTTTTAGATATATAGAAAAGAGAATTATCTGCATAAAGATCATACCTGAATCCATAGGAACAATGAAATCAATGATAGAAAGTGAAGACCCAGGATGGAATGCTAGCATACATTCATGCATGGGGCATGCAATATTAATAATAAACCTTTAGGGCAACATATTGAAAATAACCTTAATAGAATAATGTCAGAAAGATGTCAAATGTTTCTTGAAGTGGTAAGAGGATAAAGGGAGGTAGCTTGTTTTTGATTTGTTTTATTTTAAGAATGGAAGAGATTGGGGCATGTTTAAAGGTATGAGGGAAAGAATCAGTGTAAAAGTAGTTTAAAATTAGAGACAAGCTTTCCCTTTGGTTATTCTTTCTCTCTCCCTAATTTTTATAGTCAACAATATCAAGGAATATAATGAGAGGGGAAAATCAGAATGAAGGGGAAGGATTTGGCATAGCAAAACTTAAAATTATATTATAAAACAATAATCAAAATTATCTTAAACTGATTTTTTTAAATGTAATCATTAGATTAGATTAAATAAAGAAAACCTAAGGGCAAATGTCTACATCAATGTCTTATTCAATAAACCCCAAAATACAGACCACTGAGGAAAAAGCTATTTATTCAACAAGAACTATTCAAAACTAAGTATAGAACAGCATATTATACTATACCACACAAAAATTTCAAATACATACACATATTACAACTAGAAAGAGGCACACCATTTTAAAAATAGAGAATAGAATATTATACTTTTAACAACTTTGGAAAGAGGAATGCTTTCACTAAGATAGTAAATTATTATTTTATAAAATCCTCAGTCCTATAATATTTATTTATTATTCCCCTGAGGATAGTTATAAAGAAGGTAACAAAATGAATCATTTCAATTCACTATGTATCTTGTCTGTGTCTATTTACTTATACCAAATTGTACATCCCTTAAGAATAGGATCAATATACTGTATGTTGTAGGTATTTAATTATAGATTGACTAATTAATATAAAATTTAAAAAATTTTACATAAAATTAACATAGCTAGAATTAATAGAGGAATTGGCCAGGATACACTTTGAAGAAAAAAAATCTCTGCATTGTCTAGATAAAAGTCTAATATTCAAAATCTACATGGAACTGATTAAATTCTATTTGGTATAGTAGAAAAATCCAATATATAAAATCAAATACTATGAACATATTTTAAAAGAAACAACAAATTAGGAAGAACTATCTTAAAAATTGCTCAAGAGCACTTAGTTATTAGAAAATATTAGAAATATTAGAAAAAGTATCATGTCAAACTCATTGAGTTGGCTAGGATTATTTTAAAATGGAAAAATTCAGTGCGAAGAAATTAGGAGAAAAGAGGTAAACATATCATTGCTAGTTGAGCTGTGAAATGGTCCAACCATTTTGGACAATAACTTATAATTATGCAAGAAACATCCCTAGATTTTCATACTTATTGAAATATTACTACTGATATTCTACACTTCACAAGGCAAATAATGATAACAAGAAAAGACCCAGTTAATAACAAAAAAAAAAAATATGTGCACAATTAGAAAATAACCAAGAAAATTATATTATATAAATATAATATAATATAATATTGCACTGTAAATCATGATAAATCTAGTGAGATTTGGGATTATGTATGAATTGTTACAGAATAAAGAAAGCAAAGACAAAGGAAAAATAACAATGATGACAACAATGTAAATAAAGAAAACACTAGAAGAAGACTAAACAGGTGAAATATAACGTCATTTTAGTACCAAGTTATTAAACTGCAAAATATACATCCTTCTTCTCTGTTCACAATGAGTAAATAACAAAAATGAAAAATCACCTTTTTACTACCCATGAAATCACTTTTGGGGGGCTATTTTGATACTTTCTGAATAATATCCTGTGGATATTTTTTGAGACATATCTATTGTGTCAAAAATAAAATTTATCAACAAAACCTTTGAGAAAAAATTTTAAATGAAATAGGTTGTTTCACAGGGAAAGATCTCACAGATATTCTTCAAGGATAAGCTGAGTAATTTCTCAGATATGTCATAGAAAGTATTCCTCATCAGCTTTAGGTTGGACTAAACCAGGAGTTCTAATCTAGGATCTAGTTCATAAATAAATCCCAGGGCATTGATGAATTGGAGGGGGGAATTACATCTTTATTTGCAGTAACTGCTAGCTAAATTTTAACATTTGCATCCATTAAAACATCAACAACAAACCATTCTTTGGAGAAGGGGTTCACAAAGTTCAACAGACTATCAAATAGGTCCATGACATTAAAAAGGTTAGGAGCTTGTCTTTAAGGTCATTGTCAAGTCTGAGAGTCTGTGATGTCTAGGAGTTCTATACCTCACATAATCTCCCTTACTTGAAGCGTTACTCAAGGATGCTGGATATGAACTCCATGAGCCTGGATTTTGCCCCTATCTGTTTTATATGAATCCTATGCACAGCCAGTAGTTAAGAAAAGACATCTATTCTATTTTTTATTGTATTCTTTGACCACATCTGTCTTGTGGTTTTAAGCAGCATGACCTTGTACATGGTCTTAGCAGACAGATAACTGACTATATAAAATGATTTCAGAATGAGGACTCCTAAATATTTGTTTTTTTAAAAGGTACTGTCTTCCCCTTCCTGCTCCATGATGAACTTCCACACTTCTTCCCTTCTATCAGGAAAAAAATGATTGAAAAGCATCCTGAAATCCTGCCCTTTGGAAGAGTTATTAAAGATTTGACTGTTTCATAGAAAAGGACATTTTAAATTCTTTTTAGAGATGATGAACTGGCAAAATCTCTTTCCATTATAGCTGTGTTTATATGTCTGTTTTAGTCATTAGCATCTCAGCTGAAAGCTTCCAGCCAGCCTCCTGAAGTCAACCTTCCCAGTGACTACACAATATTCATCACTGAAGAAAAGGGGAAAAAAAAAACTTCACCTCTCTCTTCTTTCCCTGCCTCACTGTCTAATTTGCTTTGGTATGACAGACACACAAAATGTCCGAATTTAAAGAATCCACTGAGATCATCTAGTCCAACTACCTTTTTTTTAAATACCAGAAAATTCAGAAAATGGAAAGTTATTTCCCCACGGTCATGGGATTTTAAGCTAGAAGATAATCTTAGAAATTCTTTATTTATTTTATACATGAGAAAACTAGAAAAATTACTGGCCCACGGTCACATAGATAGGAAGTGTCAGAACTTTAACCTGACCCCAGGTCATCCAACCCCATAAACAGTGCTCTTTCCAGTAAAACCTACTGGGTTGTGGAGAGCCATGAATGATAGTCAGATGTTTATACTTGATTTGGAAGAGTAAGGACATATGTATTAAGCACCTACTATGTTCTAGGCACTATGTTAAGAGCTAAAGATAAAAATAAGAAAAAAGACATTCCCTATTTTCAAGGAACTTATAACCTAAAAGGGAAGATAACATGAAAACAACCATGTATATAGCTGGTCTTTTTAAATTTTTTCTACTCATGATCCCTTTTCATTTGAGAATTGTTTATGTAACTCCAGGTATATAAATGTAAAAAATAGGCATAATAGTCAAACATCTATTGATAATAAATCATCATTTCATGACCCCCACATTCAGTTATGGGAACCTATATAAGTTTACAAATCACAGTTTAAGAAGCTGGATATACAGGATAAATTGTTGATAATCAGCAGAGGGAGGAGACTAACATCAAAAAGGAACACACACACAAAAAAAGGGATATTAAGTAGTAAGTCTTAATTCTAAGTAGGGTATATGTTAAGATCCAAATGGAGAAACTAATCCATCATGCTTGCACATATTAGGAACAAGATTTTAGGGTCATCCAAACTGAACATGGTTGTTAGTTTTTACTTCAAATAATCAGTATAAGCAAAATCCTGGACAAAAAGAGAGAAAAGAGCATGATAGAATGAAAAGAAGGTAGACTGAAGTCAGAAATTGTTCAGTCATTTCAGTGGTATCTGACTCTTTCTTACCCCATTTAGGGTTTTCATGGATTTCTGGTTTTCTTGCTTTTCTGGAATGATTTGCCATTTCCTTCTTCAGGTCATTTTACAGATGAGGAAACTAAGGCAAAGAGGGTTAAGTGACTTGCCCAGAGAAACATGGAGAAGCTCCTAAAGCCAGATTTGAATTCTCAAAAATGAATCTTTCTGCCTCCAGACTTGACACTCTATTCACTGAATCACCCAACTGCTCCAAAGTCAGAAAGTCTGGTTTCAAATCTCACATCTAATGCTTACTCCTTGCATGGCCTTAGGAAAACTGTTTATCCTTCCTGGACCTCAGTTTTCTCACCTGTAAAATGTCAGGATATAAGTAGATGGCTTCAAAGGTGACTTACACACCTCAATCTATGACAATTCAGTTGCTCTTGGGCAACCTCAGCAAAATAGAGGCTAGAACTCAAAAAATGTAGTCTGTTTCTCTTTCTATTAAATATATCCTTAGCTGTTCCTTTTCCCTAAAAATTATATTGGAGACATGAAGGGGTTTTTTTTCCATGAAGATTTGTTGTAGTCACAAGAACCCTGCATTTGGAATCAGAGAACTTATATTCAAATCTTATTTTACTATATACTTACTATGGAATCATGAGCAAGTCACCTCTTGGAAACTGTTTCCTCATTTATAAAATGGGAGAGTTGGACTAAATAGCCTCTGAGGACCCCTCCCGCTTTAAAACCTATGCTCCTATGATATTATGACAACCCTGATACAATTTAGTAGATGGTCTTCAAAAATTGTTGTTTAGTCATCCCCCAGAAACCATAGCACACCAGTCCCTTCTATTCTCCACTATCCTCTGAAGTCTATCTAAGCTCATGTTTATCGTTTCCATGGTTCTATCCATCTCATCCTCCAGCTTCCCTTTTTCCTTTTTCCTTCAATCTTTCTCAGCATCAAGGTCTTTTCTAATAAGTCCTATCTTCTCATTATATGGCCAAAATATTTAAGCCTAAGTTTAAGTATTTGTCTTTTCAAAGTCACCATACCCAAAAAATTCACCTCATTGTGGCTTACCTGATGGTGCCAGTCTGGTACTTGGATGACAAGCATAGGTCAGCTGGATGGTGCAGCTGGAGAGGATGCTGGACTGGATTCAAGAAGACTTGAAATTCAGATTTGACATTAGATGCTTCATAGCAATGTGACTATAGGCAAGTCACCAAATCTCTATTTAGCTCAATTGTAAAAAGGGGTTAATAAGTATATCTCCCCCAGGATTCTTGTGAAAATCAAATAGGATCATATTTGTAAAAGTGCTTAGCACATAGTAGGTGCTATATAAATGTTTATTCCCTTCCCTTCTCATGACCAAGGCATGTATTCCAAAAGTTTCTAGGTCGATAGAATTTTCTAGAGTTTTGATCTGCTTGTGTAATCTATGAGAATCCCAGGTGCCCTTAACTACATGACAAACATTCAGGGAGAATTTTAGACAAACACCACTCAATAAATTCATTAATAAGCTTATAGCTTAGACCTTGCTGGTTTTTTAGTAATGTTGGTAAGCCCCAATTTAAGCAAAATTAACATCAGTAGCATTCAGGTATTTAAAACACACACACACACACACACACACACACACACACACACACAGAGATTATTTCCAAAAATAATCACTATAGTGTTCCCTCAAAGAGCAAGCTCCTATAATACTTTTAAACCGAGATCTGATTGCAAAAATGTAATTTGTCAGGATCATGGCTTCTATGTAAAGAAAACTCAGCCAACATTTACTTATTAGAAAGACAACCTAGCATAGCTGAAGAGGGACTGGATTTGATAAGGGGAAGACTGGGTTCATATCTCTCCTAAATACATTTCACCTGTGTGATCCAGAGCAACTCATTTAACTTCACTGAGTTTCTATAGTGATTTGTAAAATTAGAATAATAAGATCCATTATGGTTCCCATTATGAAATTTTTGTAAAGTTCAAATGAGGAAAATATATGTAAAAGGCTGTACAGATTAAAGTAAGTAAATTTTTCAGCTATTATTATCAAATACAGCATAAAGATCAGTATCATCCTAGCCCCTATCTCTATTATTACTAATTGTGAATTGGTGGGATCTAAATGAATAAAGGGGCACTGTACACTCCACAAGCTAAAGATTTGAGATCCATAGGGATCCTGGAGACAAGACAAGTTCAGAGACTGCCTATCTGACTTCATACACATAGACATACCCAACTCACTTGCTTGGCTCCATCTGCATTTGAGGGAAAGCACATTTGATCAGCACTGATAAGTCACTAGAAGGAATCATACTTCTGGTGTCATTTTTTCCCAAATCCACTGTAACACATATATTCATCTTGTCAGATTGTTATATAAATAGATGAGGTAAAACAACATGGCATTCGCTGTACTTCAATTACTTTCTTGTATAATGTCAAGAAGTAAAAGCTAACAAACCATAACTTTTCTTGACATTTCCTCCCTTAAGTGACCAATGATGGATTTGCCCTAAAAAAAGCATTCATCATTTTAAGGAACAGTAGAGACACTGGATTTCTTTGTGTTGGCTTTCCCCCCCCCTCCTCTTCTCCTTTTCTTTCAGTCAGTGGTTAAATTGAAAAGCCTAGCTCTCCTACAGATGAGAACCAAACCTGGTTGATAAGAATACATGTTTCTAATCCTGAGCGATGTTGAAGTCAACCAAGGAAAGAGGGCATTTGCTGTCATAGATGGTCAAGAGATAGACCTGAATTCTCAGAAAGGCCCATGGGTTCCTCACGCCACCCCCACTCACTAACCCTGTCATCTTCATTCAGCTGTATAGTTGACATTATATTCTAATAGTTTTACTCTTCTCTAATTCACTAATGCTGTATCATATTCACTCTGCTTGCTCCCCGTGAGGTCAAAACCTGAGAGAGAGGAAAAAGAGGATGAAAGAGGTTAGGAAAGTGAGAAATAGAAATAGGAAGAGGATGAGAAAGAGAATAAAGATTTGAAAAAGGATAGAAGTAAGTAAGAAGATAATTATAAAGCATAATAAAAGGAGATAGAAAAATAAAATAATGACCCAGCTAGACAAAGCCACAGATCCATTTCATTTCTAAGTTCTAGAGTGAAGGGTTTTATTCTTTTTTGTGTCCCAGAGCCCCTTTTGCAGCCTGGTGAAGCCTATGGACCCCTTCTCAGAATAATATTCTCAGAATAGAATAGAATGGGGAATAGACCCCAATCTCAGAATTGAAATAGAATTTCAAATTCATAAAATAAAATCCACAGGATTGCAAAGGATACAAAGGGTGATAATAGAGATACATTTTTTCCTCATCGATTCCATAGGTACTCAACACAAATCTATTCTTGGACCCCTCAGAATTCTGTGAAATCCAGGTTAAGAGTCTTTGCTCTACTATTTGGAAGTAGGTCCAAAGAATTATAAAACTGTGCATATCCTCTATTCAGTAGTGTCTCCACTGGGTATGTGTCCCAAAGAGATCAAAAAAGGGAAAAGGATCCACATGTGCAAAAATGTTTGTAGCAAAGCTTTTCTGTAGTGCCAAAGAACTGAAAACTGAGTGGATGTCCATCAGTAGGGGATTATCTGAATAAGCTATGGCATATGAATATATTGGAACATAGTATTGTTCTATAAGAAATATTGAGCAGGCTGATTTCAGAAAAGCCTGGAAAAACTTACATGAACTAATCTAAGCAAAGTGTGTAGAACCAAGAGAACACTGTAAAAAGCAATAAGAAAATTTTATAATCAACTGTAATGGGCTTGGTTTTTTTCAACAATGAGGTAATTCAAGACAATTTCAATAGACTGGAGATGGAAAAAACCATCCCCATTCAGAAAGAGAAATATGAAGACTGAATATGAATCAAAGCATATATTTCACCTTTTTTGATATTGCTGTTGTTTTTTTTTTCCTTTCTCCTGTTTTTTCCCCTTTTGATCTGATTGTTCTTACACAGCATGACAAATATGGAAATGGGTTTAGAAGAATTGCATATGTTTAAGTTCTAGTGATTTGCTTGCTGTCTGGAGGAGGAGGAGAGGGAGGGAGAAAAATTTGGAACATAAGGTTTTGCAAAGGTGAATGATGAAAACTATCTTTGCTTGTATTTGGAAAAATAAAAAGCTATTTTTAAAAAAATAGTCCTTACTGTAGGGTATTGCTAGAAAACAAAAACATTTATTCATAGGCTAAATATATTAAATATTTCTGCTTGGAATAAAGTCTTCATATAAACCAAAATATTCAGAATGGCATTCTTTATGGTTACAATAAACTATTAAGTGGGTAAATATTAAATGAGGAATGAATGATAGAATGTAACATGGACATAATGGAATATTATTGTACTATAAGAAACAAAGAACTTGAGGAATTCAGAGAAACATGGGAAGATTAGCAATCATGAAGAGATGCAAAGCAAAGCAAAAGCAAAAGCAAAAGAATAATACAAACAATGGCTTCAATCAAATGAATGAAAACATGAGAAGTGGGTGAACTCAGATCAGTTACCATTCTTGGTTCTGGGAAATGAAGGATAAAACCTGTATAGTAGAGCGGGGGGAAAAAAACCCAGTAGCTCTGGAATTAGAACACTTAGGTTCCCAAACCACCTCTGAAACATGACTGCCTAAGTTTGGCTAGACCCACACCTGGAATACGCTCCCTCTTCCTCTCTGTCTCCTGACTTTCCTGACTTTCTTCAAATCCCTCCTTTTTCACAGTCTTTCCTGATCCCCCTTAATACTAGCGATTTCCCTTTGTTGAATTATTTACCATTCATTCCATATATAACTTGTTTGTATACAGTTATTTGCATGTTGGTCTCTACCTTTGCCCCACCCCCCCATTAGATTGTAAGATCTTTGAAGACAGGCACTATCTTTTACCTTCCTTTGTATCCCCAGAAACCAGCACATGTAATATCTGGCAGGTAGAAAGTGTTTAATAAATGTTTATTGACTAACTGATCTCGAATAAGTCATTTAATCTTCTTGGGAGAAGGGCCACAGATATGGAATGGAATATGCACCATCAGACTTAATTGCTTTGCTGGGTGGTTCTGCCTAGTTTTCTTTCTTTCAAGACATTTAAGGGAATGAAGGGAATAAAGATATTGATCAATAATTATAATGTTAAAATATAAAATAAAAAATAAAATGCTTCTGTTTATATCACCACATGAAATGGTTCTTAGATGTGCAATAGAGAAAGCAAAACAAAGGGCAGACAGTTTTACAGGTAAAGAGAGGGAGGAAACTGGGCCAGATTGGATGAGATCACATGTTCCAACTCTTTTATTCAGAAATAGCATGATCACACCATTAGCTCAACATGGCGCAGTAGAAAGAGAGCCAGCTTAGGAGTTAAAAGACCTGGACTGTGTTAGCAGCTCCACCAGTGACTGACTTTGTGATGTTGCGGAAGTAATAATCTCTGCATTGCAGCTCCCTCATCTTTCATTTGGGAATAAAATTTCCTGCCCTGCCTACCTCATGAAGTTGTTTGTGAGTATCAAGGAAGTAATTGATATGAACACTTAAGCATTATACAAATGCAAAACCATATTGCATATTATTATTACTCTCCCTGGATAGCAAGGACTAATGCAGGGAGACCTTATAGCCTTGAGTTGGACTCTGCCCAAGGGCTTGTAGGGAAGGTTATATTATTCAGGGACTTTCTCATATGAGGTTGGGGATTTGGAGGGCTTAGTTTCAGGATATTCTGGATTATTGAACCAAATTGATAGATGCCAAGGTACAGGATGTTGGATGTCCTGCTTATGAAAGAGAATGACTCTCCTCATCCAGAAGTTATTCTGTGTTGACCCAAAGTATCACAGTTCTCCTCTGTTCAAATTGACCATTATGTCAGACCACTTTTCTCAGAGATGGTAGTATAGAACAGATCCATTCCTTCATCTCAATGACTCCAAAGAAGCCCCAGTTCTCTCCCCCTCCCCCCACTCCAGTCCTAATGCCAGTCCCTATGTCACATTTTCCCGGGACTTCCCTCTGGGGGGCAATCTGTAGGCAGGAATATTAACCTCAAGGCCTCACATAGAATCCCTGTTCACTGGTTATTTTTCATTTTTTTAATCATTTTGGTTTCTATCATTCCAAATAGAAACAGAATTACAGCACTTATCCAATAATACTGTCTATATTGAGAAACAGGATGCTGGCAAGCATAAAAAAAATTATGTTTTTTTTATTAGTATGTCCAGAACTAGAACGCAATAAAACACAGACCTTTCAGAGGAAAGGAAAAGAAGAAAAAAAAAAAAAAAAAGCTCTTACTATGGGGAAAGAGAGCCAGGAGGAGATTACTTACTGCTACAGAATCCAATATTGTAAAGGGTTGGGGGGGTTTTATTTTTTATTTTTTGCCTATGCCACATTTTTAATGTCTCAGTGAGCTCAGTGTGCTGTGACTATCAATCACAGGAAACTACTGACGTTATGAAACTGCTTTTAAGATATACGGAGTTTTCAGAGCCAAAGTTGTCTAAAGAATAAAAATCTTCAAAGCTCATATATTTTCAAAAATATCTATTTGATACACCAAGCTGAATAACAGCCAGCTGTCTCTACTCCATAACTGCTTGACAGAATGCATGAATATTGTTTTGTGGAGAAGGGCACTAAAATGGGGAACAAAAACTTTTTACATTGGCTCCTGCTGGTGCTATGGCCCACCTCTTCCATTTGTGGGCACCAGAAGTCACATTAAACTCTGGACAATGAGACTGGAGAGATTTGAAGTTGAATTAATTCAGGAGACAGAAAATCCTACCAATATTTATTTAATCTACAGAAAAATCTTATGGTACTTGTCAAATGTTCCAAAAAACAGATAGTGATAGTGCTCAGCCTAGACTAGGGGATGAGAGAGGGGAAGAGAGAGTCAGTGAGAGAGAATAACATTCTTGTACCTCTTGGGGTGAATTAATTCCTCTCCCTCAACTTCAAAACCCAATGCATTGGAAAGAGAAAATGACTTTAGAACCATAGAATCTGAGTTCAAATCCTGGCTCTAATACTACCTGTATGAGCTTGGTAAGTCATTTAGCCTCTCTGTGCCTCAGTTTACTCATTTCTAAGATGAGCAGGTGGGTCTAGATCCCAGCTTCTTAAACATGTTTGTGACCTAATATGGGTTCTCATAATTGAATAGAGAGATCACAAAATTATAATTATCAGTACATGTTTCATTTGTATAGCTATTTCACATACCTATATTTCAGGGGTCACATAAACATTTCTTGGGTGAAAAAAAGTCATGAGTGGAAAAAGTTTAAAAAACCATGACCTAGATAACTTCCAAATTCCCTTCCAGCTCTAGTTTATGATCCTACAATCATTACACAATGCCTTCCGTTTTTACTTTTCCCTCCATCCAACTTTACCTTTCCTTCTGTCCTCTTTTTCCCATATCTTTGTCTTCTGTATAGTATATCTTTTTCTTTTCTTTTTTGTGCATCCATCTGATCTCCCCAAAAAGACTTTGAACAAGGAACCCATTAATGAGAGTTAAAGAAAACCATTTCAATTAATTTCTACCCAAGTCCAGAACTAGTCAAAGGACAAAGCATCTCATGAATATAACAGGAGGCTCTTTGTTTTCACCTGGAACTCAATCTGATTTTTTACCTTGCAGAGAAGTAAAAAGGCTTCTAGGAAAGAAGACTAAACTAAGGGATAGAAGAGCTGGATTCTAGTTCTAAACCATTGCTTCAGTAGTCATGTGACTTTGGATAAGCCTTCTACCTCTGAGCTTCAGATTCCTTATGTACAACTCAGCTGTCAGAGAGATTGTAACATTGAGATGAGAGAGTGGCTATGAATGTAATTTGTAAGCTGTGAAGTAACATATAACCATAATGGATTAATTCAGGGATCCTATCTAGAGATAATGTGGTACAGAGAAAAGTGGAGAGGAGGGGGGACATAGTCTCAGGGGACCTGGGTTTGAATCCTAAGTCTGCTTAACTCCCTGGGTCACCTCACCAAGGAACTTATATTTCCTGGGCCTGTTTCTTCAGGAAATGAGTAGGTTAGACTGATAGAATCCCCCCCCCCCCAACCCTAACTGTATTATTTCATCAGTGGGAGCTCTTCCACAACTAATGAAAAATTGAATTATGTAACCACATGCCCCTCTCCTTGCTGGTTGTTAAGCTGGTCCTGGGACAACAGGCATTACCGCTTCAGTTTGGTAGAAATGGTCAGAATTTCCGAGTTCAATGGCATGAACTACCTGAACCCAGGATCACCATGAGGCACAAGAGAGTTTTAGCAGAAAATTTTATTACCATTACTTTCTTTCCCTCCTTCCCGCAAAGTGTATGAAGGCCTCTTCATATTGGCTTTTCTGAGAGGCTCTGAGGAAGTTGCATCAGAAGTCCATTGAGATCCACTAGGCCAGATTCAGACTCCTGAAAAGATGTCAACAACCTATTTCTTACCCATAGTCGAAATTAGAGGAGTTTGGGAGGGAAGAACGTTATGACTGTTCTCCTACAAAGTAACAGATAAGGAAACTGAGGCTCAGAAAGGAAGTGATTCATCCAAGGACAAACAACTAATTAGTAGCAAGGCCGGGACTTCACCCTGCATATTTTTAGTCTAAACTCTTTCTACTATGCAGTATAGTATTTAGAGCAGGAACTTTTAACCTGAGGTT